>NW_022147395.1:0-18498 GCF_002938485.1 Sitophilus oryzae | reverse complement strand
TACACCTAGGCATGTATGTAAATACGTTATAATATATTTTATATTCACCAACACTTTACCGAACTTGAAATGTCATAGTAAATAATCATTCACAAAATTGATCTTTTAAATCACAAGTTCTTGTAAAGCATATTTATAGAGTAACAACCAAAGCGTTAAAAATATTATTAAATTCTATTAAAACACGTGTTTATAATTATAATATTTATTATTATAGCCTAATCAAACGTCACAAACAGAACCATGCATGTAAGATACACATTGCATATCTTCTTGTCTTGAAGAACCTTATTGGAATTCTGCGGTTAACCAAAATAGGAACAAATTGCCATTAGATAAAATAAAAAACAACATTAAACAAAAAATAAAAAAAAAAAAAAAAAAAATTTTACATAAAAAAAAATCACTACAAACTAAAATGTAAATAATTATAATAAATAGATCACTGAGTACATTGTTCATAGTATTAATGAACATTGATTATTAACTGTTGTTTCATTGCGACAATGATTTTTTCATTATATTAATGATTTGTTAATCATAGATCGATGCCTGATTTATTAATAGTATGAATCTAATTTCATCAATATAATGAAAATCTGTTATTAAATTAATGTAGATTTTATTAATATAGCGAACGCTTCTACTATTCCAATGAATGCGCTCTTTATTTTAATGTTGAAAGTTTCTAATGGAACATTATATTCATTATATTAATGTAATAAATTGAATAATGAGTTGTACATTGTGACAAATGAAATAGTGTTATTACTATAGAACACAATTGTAATATATTGAATGTACCGCGGTTACAATGATCAGAATAAAATAATAGGAAAATTAAATGGTGTCACATCCTGACTTGGTTACTTTGTAATTCTTTTAAGGTCTCTTGTGTAGTTGTGTTATTCAGTGAGGCTTTAATTTCATTAGGAGTTGATAAAGTGTTCTCTAATATTTTAAATAAAAGCCAAAGTCCTATCAAGCCAGGAAGTTAATTTAAGGCTGCCAACCCAACTGCAGGACCCTCTGGTGGGTGGTCCATACAGTTCAGCGCTCTAAATATTGCTCTAGAAGATAAAACAAAAGAAGAAAAACATATAAGCAAATGATGAAACCGATTACAAATTTGAAATGTCTCTTTAATATTTGACACTTTAATTACTTGACATACGCTTTAGAACCGGAACAAGATGTTGAGACCTGACTTCAAACCCTCAAATTCTACAATTTAACATCGGACCAACTTGATGCAAGTGACTTCGAACGTCTGTTGTAAATCTGCCCAGATTAATTAAGTCTAATATAGAGCACCTAATATAAATAAAATATTTTTTTTTTTTGTTTTTTTTATAGAAATCCCTCATGATATCGACTGGTAAATTAACTTTCTACTATAATTTTTTTTTTTTTTAATATTAACATTACTATTCTCTTCTTCGATTCGATTTTTTTAAAATAAAAAAAAAAAAAAAAAAAAAAAAAAAAAATTGAATTAAATTATTATTAGTTTCACAAATTAAATTGTAGAAAAAATTTACTGTGTTCGTAAGTAAGTCGGCACTATTGTAATTTGTTACTTTTAGAAGCATAGTTTCTCTGTTAAAATCCATCTATAAAAGTAAAATTATTTTGTAAATATTGGGGAAACAACTATCAATGTATTACTCCCATATCAATGACAGCGATCTTCATCATCGATTATACGGTATAACAAAATTTACTAATAGTGTCGACTTTTAAATGTATAACTAAACATGTTATGAAATTATTTCATTGTATTAATGATACGGTTGATTAATATAAGGATTTAGGTACATTATATTAATGAAATCTGTTCATTGTACCAATGAATGTGTACTTCAAATTAATGAACACTGTTCATTATTTAATGAACTTAAGGTTCATAGAGTTAATGAATTACTTTTCATTGTGCCAATGAAATCCTTCATCTGCTCAAAATTAATGATATAATTTTTTTTTTTTTTTTTTTTATTTTACATTATATTTATGTCGACTTTTGGTTCAGTGATATTGTGGATTTCTAAGAGGGCTGGCTTTATATTTACAGACGCTCTACATATAAACATAATTAATATAATATACTTACCCTTAAATTATAAGACGCTAATCACCCACAGAGACTCCCACCCGAGGGGTGTCTCACTCGGGTAAAAAATGTACACATACTGCCAAAATATCCTTCCACGGCTAAGCGACTGCCAATGACAATGAAGAAGACTGCCTATGACTGCTATGTAATTATTATAAGCGACTGCCATAAGACTGCCAATGACTGCCAGCGACTGCCAAGGAAATGTACAGGTAATTCCAATAGTGAGACACCCCTCGCTCCCACCTGTTCCAAAAACTGCTTAGATTAAAATGTTCTTCGTCTAACTACGTTATTCTCCTCTAACTACGTTTTCAATCGATTACTTAATTCGCATCAGCTTTATACGAAGACACGTGATGTGGCGTCATTTTTTACAAAATATATTATGGTAAATTCTCACAAGGGGTTTTGTGAATATGTCTAGAGACAGGCAATTTTACTACAAGATTGTATTTCTGATTTAAATTTAGTTTTTAAACTCACATTAACCTTATTAGGATAATAATATCTTTTAGTAATATTATCATCATTTAATATTAATAAATCCGTCTTGCAAAATTACGTTTTTGTGAAACTATGCAACAATATCCTATTTTTACGTTTTTTATTAGTGTTTTTGTTTCTTATTAGAAAGTTTCTTATTAAAAATACTGTAATATCAATATTTTTTTGTAAAATTTTTTCAGGTAATTGAGATTTTTATTATAGAATTTTGCTTTTGAGTTCAAAATAAGCTGATATATCCATATTTGGCACGTTTGATGACACGGTCTTTTTTTAGTACACTCGTTGATAAAGATGGTACACTATGGTTGATAAAGAAAAAATTTTATTAGTACTAGAAACCCTCGAAATATTTAGAGGTAAGTTTATAGAATTTTTTCAATAAGAATAAGCTTCATTACGATTTTACAAATTACATTACGAATAAGGAATAATAAAAAAGATCTTCTAATATATCAGTTAAATTTCCGCCTTTAAAAAGTTTTCAAAAAAATACAAGGAAATTTAATAAGAACACAAAAATTTCATCAATTTTTAGGCAGATATTTTTCTGGGTTAGAAATATACCACCCTTCAAGACATCATTAGTCAATGATAAAACAGAGGCTTGATCATCAAATTTTTTATCACATTTTACTGCTAATTAAGTAGAAAATATTTGATTAGCACGATTACGATTTTAAATCAAAATGTTATTTAGACAATTTGATACTCAATCAATTAATAATAATCAATAACAAAAATAATCAATTTTTACATTAGACTTTATACAATATTCTAGAAATGAAAAAATAGATAAGAAATTACTGGCAAATGTTCAGATTGGATCTCACCAAAACTTTAGATAATGTTGACAATTTACATATTCTGATAAACATGATAATATAGGTAGATGATAATTTCAAACAAGTATCAGTCCATACCAATCATATCAGTATGAACAGTTTAAACGTGGAACTGCTTAACTTGTTAAATACAAGTAAGAAAGGATGTTCCCTTTAAAAAAGGAAATTAATAACCTGCTTATTTATATCTTTAATATCCAAGATGCTCAAAATACCCGAAAGAGGAATTCCACAATCTTAAGTATTATAACCAGTATGTGAAAGAATGCGTTACTAAACAGATTCTTTTATGATATTGCATTTTTTTGGTCAGCAAGTGGAAAATTTAAAGGGAAAAAAAGAAAATTTGTTTCTAATATCATGCTCTTTTATTTCGCATTTAATCTGCAACAACTTATATAGGGTGAGTCTTAAATAAATTCAAATAATTTTAGGAGTGGTGTAGTATTCGACCCCAGAAAAACGACTGTGAGGTTTTTTCGCGAAAATAAAATTAAAATTTGGAATTTTTTTCTTTTTTCTTTTGGATATCATTTTTAGCTAACAAGCAAAGTACCTTCATAATATGACAACATAAGCAGTAGATTAAATTAAACAAGAAAAAAACAGAAACCATCCACTAGTCTCAAAGTTTAAGCACAAAATATATTTTTTTAAATTTTGAAAATAAAGCAACTCAGCTATTTTGGACTTATTTGGAAAACGATATAAAGGGAAAATGTCTTTCTTTTATCGAGATCTACAAGCTACAACCTCTGAAAATAAATGTGTGTACTTATTTAATCTGAATATGTATATTTTTTGTTTTAGAAATAATAAAATAACAATATGGTGAAGGAAGTTCGTCAATTTCGTATCCGAATTTCAGAATCTTTAATTTGAAAGTTACATAAATTAAATTTACGCAGGAATCACACATACTAATTTTAAAGCTTCATTCAGAATCTCGCAATTAATGGAATAAATTAGTGGTTTCAATTATTACACTTTATACTTTTTAGTTCACTATCATTCACAATGTCTAAAAAACACAATTAAAATTAATAGAATATCCCAGCAACAGCTTGCGGTAGTCAGTTGTATCCATAGAGAAATCCGATTAGTGATATCTGCCTCTTGATCAGTGGCAGATAGAGAGGGGGGGTCCATGGGGCCCGGCCCCCCCCCCCCTAAAACGTGTAAATTGTGTTAAATATTAGGCTTTTGTGTTAATACTGGTGCCCTAAAAAGCGTATTCTACATTACTTTTTATTTCGGGCCCCCCCTAAAATAAATTCCTGTATCCGCCCCTGCTCTTGATTTCTAACCACAATTTCTCTTGACGAATGGTAATCAAAGGCCAAAATGACATTGCTCGCAACTTTTGAAGTATAATTAGTGGAAAAGTTAAGTTTGTTAACTTTTTCCACTAATTGAAGATTATTACCACTAATTTTGACGTTGTGAATGCTTACATTGTTATTGTTATTAAAGGAACAAACTTCTACGCTAATTGAAACCATTGATTTATTACACTAATTTTGAGGTTCTGAATGAAGCTTAAAATTTAAATTTTTGAAGTAAATTGTATAACCTATCTGCTATTAAATGATACAGTATACTAGAACATTAGCAAAGATAAATTTCTTATTTTAAATGACAAAAATTATTTGATAATTATAGTTATTTAAAGAAATTATAATTTTAAAATATTACCTAAATTAATAGTCAACAACGGAACCGTATTACAATAGCATTCGCCATGTTCAAAATATGACCTAAAAATAAGGAAATAAAACGTCACTTTTTTTTCAAACAATTTTTACAAAAATTTTACAAAATATATGTATATTGATTTAGATATTCTAAGACATTTACATATTTTCTTATATAATAGAGATATAATAAAACGCGTATGGTATGATCTATTGATCGTCAAATACATGCAAAGGTAAATTGACAAGGCCACTTTTATAAATTGCCTTTGCAACAATAAAATTAGCTGCATTTTAGCACACAATATTAAAATTTACTGCAACATTGTAAACTTGAATAATATAAAAGCCTGTTCAATAAATTTTATGCCAACCTACAGCAGCCAATTTTATAAAATGTTAGTTATCAAATGATGTGTTTATTAGTTTAAAAACCAGAATATAATGTTACTTAAATTTCTTGTAAATTATATTCGTTTACAATTAACGCTATTTTACAATAACTAGACACTTCATAATTATTGACTATTTCCAGATCACCCACATAAAAAGCACTTTTTTAATGCATATTTCAATCGTAATATGAAAGGAATTATAACTAAAATGTGTGTGTGACAAATTTTCGAGTTTTAATAAATTATAAATAAATTATTTATATTATTATGAATTTATTAATTAATAATATCGAAGTGGTTCATGACATTGTTTATCTCGGATCAAACATAAACGACGAAGGCAGGTTGAAAAATGGAAATTATACGCAAAATACAGCTAGCAAAAACTGCAACGATTCATTTTATGGTACGTATACATAACAATAATAAACAACATTCAAAGAAAAACACAGAAAAAGAGAATTTATTCAAAGAAAACACACAAAATCACATATATAAATGCGCACTAAATGCGCGCGCTGCAATATTCCCTGGCCGTCCCAATTGAACAACGAACGTACAAAGGGAGCGTCAAAAAACCGACAGGAGATGATCCGCGGCAAGCGCATTGCGCGCCGAGCGAGCGCAACCTGAAAACACGTGCTCATAGAGACGAATATGTAGGTGCGCGCGCGCCACGCTTTGGCGGCACAGCGCACCAGTGTATACGTACCATTACAAAAATATGAAAAAATATGAGTCGAGTAATAACTACCCATAAAATATAGAATTTACTGCATACACTTACGTTTTCTCAATATTTATTTATGGGGTGGAATCCTGCTCTATCAAATCAGCAGATAGGCGTATGATAGACCAGTTTTGAAATGGTGGAAAAAATCTTGTACAGTTAAAAGGACTAATATCTCAATAATGAGTGAAGCTCAATATAAGCACCTGGGCAGCACCAATCCGTTTTGAAACACATCCTAGAGTAGGTATTTTGGAGACATTACTCGAAGACCTGCTGACATGGAAAGAATCATTATAACTAGAGATGTCCAAGGAAAAATGATGTAGAAGTAACTTGGAAACTGAACCCCCCATATAGCTCTCTGTCCAGCGGCGTGCGGTGACAATTATAGGTGCGGAAGCAAATCGGTAAAAAAAACCTATTTCGAGACATTACTTTAACATTTTCTTAAAAAACTTACCTTTGAAAATTCCGAGGCCAATTCTATTGTTCGATTAAAATTCTATCGAAAATTGTTAAACAAACAAAAATACATAAAGTTATAAGAGTTAAAATACGATATTTTAAATTCATTTTCCGAAGCACTTGACGCGCGATAGGCACCTATTTGTATTTGAAGTCTATTCGTCTATCAGCCATTGCAAATTTGTCTATAACATCATCATAAAATTTTGGATTTTCCGTTAATTGTTAGGCCTACCAGACTTAATAATGTCACTTTTTTCTTGGAAGTTTCGACTAGAAAATCCCTTTTATAATAACACACAGAAGATTGTCTTTCTTGACCCTCCATTACAAACGAAACAGTAAACACTTAGTTAAATCCGAAAAAAAATACAATATTACTGCCAGGCGATAAAATATATCAATATAAAATCGCAAGCGAACCCGTCCCGATAAATTAAAAGCCGCGGAAAGCGACCGAAAGATCGCTGCCGTGGCTAGCAACTGTGCGAGATTTTCCGGCTTAAATTTGTCGTTTGCGTTCGAGGTTAATAACACCTACATTAAGGAGGGATAGGCGACCGGCGGCGATTTCCAGGCGCGCATCCATGCAATAAAACGCTAATTAAATTTACTACGTTTATGTAAGGTTTGAAATAAATAATTTTAACAAATTAAATTAATCTTTTGTTATAAAATAACAGTATTATTAACGTTTAACTATTTATTTTTTATCTTTAAAAGTTTGGGGAAGCGGTACTTCCCCCGCGTCCATGGACCGCACGCCGCTGTCTCTGTCATTGGCCTATTACAGAAAACAGAATATTCGCCAGGCTGTCGCACCCACATAAAATGTGTTCTGTCATTTCTTTTTCAGATTTACATAACTTACACATAGCTTCGTTCGTCAATCCCATTAGCTTTAGATGCCTATTCAAGTGCAATGCCCTGAGAGTAGACCTACTACAGCTATGACTCTTTTTCTCAATTTTCTTAAAAAATATATTTTCAAAATTCTGAAGAATATTAATTGGACAAATGTATCGAATTTCTTGAACACATTCTGTACGTAATTCCTTTCGTCTACTTTGTAAATTATCTTGCCACACACAACCATGCCAACGAGAACATTCCCCGGGCGAGAATATTAAACCAGAATGACTTAGCCAAACATTCCAAATAAATCGACTTTTCCATCAGCAGCGCGGCACCGCTACGAAAAGCCCTCGCAAAGAAAAAGTCTGGAAACGCAGACAATATACACAACTCTTTTCAAATCTACAAGGACTATATTTTTCTCGAATTTAGAAACTTTTCGGCATCTTGAAGAGATATTGTGTGTCTTTCCTGGCAAAAATATAACTGTGTGATATTTCAGAGTTTCGCTGAAATGCCTCTTTGCCGCGTCTGCTACTGCCGCTATTACTGGCGTTCTAGAAAAACTTTTGAAAAATGTTCCGAGGAGATATATTATGCCGCTCCGATATATATTATAAAATGTATGCGGATTTTGGGCTGTAAGTGTATATTGTTAGAGAATAATAAATACGAATGTTGGGATTCCAGCTTTGCGGGTGTCTTATATACAAAAGTTTCATAATAACGTGACAATGTTTTGCGTTTACAGTAAAAGATATCGAAAATAAAATTATACACACTTCTCAGTGTTGAGTGATATAGCTCTATGGTTTCAGTATAGGTTTTCATGGCTAGAAAACTTTGTTTTGGTAGGTATTTAATTACTCCTGGATAATAAAAATCCCATTAAAAACGTAGAATGTAAAAAATGCTAAGTATCGCAAATCGCAACACACAATTCTTCCTCTATAAGAAGTTGTGAGATCTCATGTGAAACCAAGTCAATTTAATTTATTTAGTTTGTCTTAAAGCACCTATTCAACAATTTTGTTATACATTTTGTTAGTATCAATATTAGTCATCTTTATTTCTGTAATAATTATAACTTGGAAATTGCACAGCACCATAATGGGTAACTTACCTAAAAAAATATTATTAATTTTGATCGACAATGGAAAATAAATAGACACTTATTTTTTTCCCTTTTTTTCGTACCTTGAATATTTAAAGAAGGCATCCATTTTTCTCAAAGAGACCTGGTTCAAATTAAAAAAGTAGAAAAAAGACTCAAAGTCTCGGTCTCAACGTTCAAGAAAACGTCGAGACCGAGACTTTGAGTCTTTTTTCTACTTTTTTACCTTGAATATTGACGGAAAACTCTTATAACTTTCGAAATAATTGAACTAGGACAAAATTAAAAACACGTGTCCATTTTTTTCAGTTCACCACAATTTCTAATAAAGAAAACATAATATAATATTTTAGGTAAGTTCCCCATTATAAAAGAATAATCTACAATTTTGATTACTAAGTAAATCTAAACAGTGCTCTTAAAAATAAAGTTTTTTTAATTAGTATAGAATATCAGGGGCGCATATACGGGAGAGGTAATGGGGGTAATTAACCCTCCCAGAAAGAAATTAATTTATTTTAATTATTACTTTCGAAAATCGACAACTATGAAACTATGAACCCTTCCCGGACATAAACGGTATGTGAGACAGGAAATTGTAGAGAGAAACAAGCCCTATAACATAGGATACAACATTTTAATGAACAGTGCTTTCCATAAAATCAATAAAATGAAAAATATACGAAATAATATACATGTACTGATTTCTTTCGAAAATCGACAACTATGAAACTATGACCCCTTCCCCGACACAAACGGTACATTGTGAGACAGGAAATTGTAGAGAGAAACAAGTCCTATAACGTAGGATACAACATTTTAATGAACAGTTCTTTCCATAAAATCAATAAAATAAAAAATATACGAAATAATATACATGTTCTGATTTCTTTCGAAAATCGCCAACGATGTAATTACAATCCCAGAAAAAAATTAATTAATAAGAAAACATTTGGTATAAAATAAAATTGTTCCAAAAAAGTTAAAAATACAAATTAAAACAGAATATCCAAACCAATCCAAGTAGATTTTTTCCACAGTTACAATACTTTCCAGCAAAAATTTAATTCAAATTTAGTACCTTTTTGGATATTCACACTACCCCTCCCAGACTCAATCTCTAGATGCGCCACTGTAGAATATCATAGCGTGCAATTGCTATTCAATATTCATTAGGTATAATTATTACAGAAATAAAGATGACTAATATTGATACTAACAATTTATAACAAAATTGTTGAGTAGGTGCTTAAGGAGAAACTAAATAAAGTAAACTGACTTGGTTTTACATGAGATTTCACAACTTTTTATAGTGGAAGAATTATGTTGCGAGACTTTTTGCGAGACTTTGCGAGGCAATTTTTTACATTCTATGTTTTTGATGGGATCTCATTTCTTTTTGTAGGTTACCTCCTATTTTTTTCTCGTAATATATCATTCAAAATAATATTAAGGAAGTTTGACTAGCAATAATTCATCAACTTTAAATTATTGTATAAAGTCAGATAATATCAAATGGATTAATTCTAGTTTTCTAACGACTTTTGTTTCCGACTTTCGTTATAACCCAAATTTCAACTTTAAAATTTTTTAATTTATGATTTTAACAATTTTTATTCAAAATTAAGTTTTTGTCAATTTGACACATATTTTATTTTTTATCTCAAAAACTATAAGAGATAGGAATAGGTTAGCATAATAGAAAAATTATGAGATATGAGAGTAGTGTCCAAAAATGTAATAATATACTGGGCGTTCCATTTAAAATAACAGAGATGGTACCACTTTTTAAATGATCCGGCAATTCCCTCCATTATAAGCTTAATGCTAACTAAAATTCAGAATTTGAAGTTTGTGACACTTCTATAAGCACTTTAGAATTTTGATGACTGTGAGTCGCTGGCGAAGTTAAAGGAGACTAGAAAAAAATCATAATCCTTAAATTATTGTTGGTACATTCATATACAAATAAAATTAGAAAAGACCGCTTCGATTAATTCCAGTTTTCTACTTTTTCTCGACTGGAAAGTCAGTTACCGGTAGCGGCTGGACAGCTCCCATACAGGACATCAAATCACATTTACGATGTGTTTACATTATTAGATGTAGACACAGGGTGACACAATTCCCCCGATGTAAATATGCTACGTTTACACATTGTAGCTCAACACGTATGCACAAAGGTTAAACGTCCGCTTCACAATGTAGCCACAGTATAGCATTTACGTATACACAAAGTAAGAGATACACAGTGTGCCGTAGATACACAGTGCTTGTGTATTACGTCTAAACTCTGTTTACACATTGCAGTTGTGACTACCGCGTGTATACGTATGTATTTTGCTTCGTATATCTTGTGCTAGATAAAACTACTTCTTATGAACGAATTTAGGAAATAATACAAGTTTTGATGCCTAACTTTTCGTTCTTTTTAAGAAATATTTATTCAATGATACCAATTATATCTTTTTAGAACGAAAATTAGAAAGACAAAACTTTGTATGTTCCAAAAGTATCTCGATCGTAAGTTCAAGAGAAGTAGCCTTAAAATTGTTCCATTTTTGTTTTGTATTAAATGTACCATTTTTCTTCCATAAAATGTATTAAGTGGTTAAAAAATAAAATTATTATATTTCTTTATATCATGGAACGCAATAGCGCAAATAACAAAATAATAATAATTATTTACACTGCAGAAACCAGAAGTAAGAAAACACTGTAAAAGAACAGAATTTATATCAAAATGTATTAAAAATATAAGTACCTAGTATAACAACATACTAAAATGGTAAACACTGGTATATCGCCACGATTTGGTGGACCTCGTTTAGTCATTTTTTTCTCCTCTTTTCTCTCCAAGCAATTGGTTTGTTAGCATACTCATTCATCGAGCACTCTGTTGGACTTTGTTGTATTTTATTTCCAGATTGACAATCTCACCCTTAAATTTTATATAAAACTGATTATTGAATATTAAACATATCTGTATATTGATCCATCAATAACTTACCGAATATCAGTGTAAGAAGTTCTGGGAAGTGTTTAAATCTTTCTATCTCTGGTCCATTTAGATTTTTATTATTTCCAAATTAAAAAAAATATATTGCAGAGCTAACCTCTTTATCATTATACGAGAATATTTAGAGTTTTCATTCATTGGAGTCAAAATTTGGTAAATTGGGTATCGAGTAAGGGAAGAGTCGCTGCTATAATATTAAGGTTAGGTTAGGTAGGTTTTAAGGTAACAAGGTAATTAAAAACTTGTGCTTACCTTAAAATCTCTTAAACTACACACAAACAGAACATTTATATAGAGCTTCCGAATGATAAAACAATAATGGCTGCTAACACATACCACTCCTAGAAAGGAGAAAGGAGAAAGGAGAAAGGACACATAAGATACACCTGCTCGGTGTATTTACGCTGAGGCTATCCGCGAGTGCGCATACCTTCATTTCATGCTAGAATGTAGAAACAACAGTACACTATTACAAAGTGTCTATATAGGTATTTATATTGAAGATATTGAAGAATCTTGAGTGCATACGGTATACAACTAGTAAACACTCTATCACACAATTCTATCAATATAAACCTGCGTGTATCTCATATGTATATGTTAGAACTAGATGAACACTTAGGTTCACTTTAACATATTTTGGTTCTCATGTGTCTCCCTTGTAGAAACGTAATTTCATTTGGACGTGCTGTATGGGCTAATTCTTAATCCTAATAAGGATATTTTGAGATTTTGCATTTTTTCCTTTGTTTATAAGCTTAAACCTACCTAAAGTTCAAAATTTGAAGTTTGTAAGTCTTCTAGAAGTACCTTAGAATTTTGATGATCTATCATGCAGTGACTCAATGTCGAAATTAAAGAAATTTGACAAGCGATAATTCATAAATTATGAAATATAATTTATAAGATATTTTGGTAATCTAGTCAGCTATAGTATATCCTCATGTGTAGTAAAAATTAATTTTCTTGCTTTACCACAACCAAAGTGACAGGGTCGTCAAAAGTGCCGCTGATATCTTCGAGAAAAGAATGTTATGGCTAGGAATTTCGGACATATACGTGCATTCTTCTCTATCGCTTTAATTAATAGTTTGCCTTTGCAAACACCTTAAGTTGTACGTGATTAAAAAAGTTCTTTACAATTCTCTAATAAGCGTCTCGAATGAACTACTTTAACTGAAATTAAGCATCCATAACCCTTGGTATTTATTTAAGGAAATAGTGGTTTCAACTAATGATTTACATTCTAAATTACAGACCAGTGTAGACGTGGTATATTAGAAATTCTTTTTAAAAGTTTAAACGAAAGCGAATACCTGTGGTTGTCCCTAACTAACACATAGTTAGCGGAACGCACCTCCATTGTTAACATTCGAGTGTTTTTGGTGTATTGTTGTTAGCTAAGTATCTTATTTTGCAAAATATAATTAAAAATTAAAACATTACAATTTAAACAACAAAAAATTACTAAACTAAAAACGTTGGTTGATATGTATTCTTGGTTAGTACGTAAAAAAGAAGTTTGGGAAAATTTCTATGGCTATTTAATATTAATTTAATAGATAACGACACTTTTATTTGATAATTTTTGCTACCTCTGTCTTACTTATTATATATTTGGGTTTAGAAGGGAAACATTCAAATATTTTTCTAAATACATTATACAGGGTGGCACATCTCATTCGCCTCGGTTGATTATACGAAAACGGAAAGATATAGAAACAAAATTTTTTGTAGGTATGTGTAGAGAGGCAATGTGCATAATTTAAAATTATTTTCAAATGTACAGGATGTATCAGAACTAAGATCCATACCAAAGTTATAGTTTTTCTTATGGAACACCCGGCATTTTATTTCATTTTTGGATTCTTGGGCATAAAATAGGCTATTTATTATAAGGGTTTAACATGTTTAAATATGCATGCTATAACAAAAAAGTTTGTCACCTCCCTGTACATTACTTTTCCAGTTAATTCTTGTGCTGACTTTGAAGCCAGAGAAATAAACTTTACTAAAAAAATTTATAGCTCTTTAAATGTATACAGGGGTATCAAAAATTGCTGCTCTATTTAAAATAATTATTTTATAAAAAAACTTTGTTATATCAAATACAATAGTATGTATTTTTTTAAATAAGTCGAAGCAGATATAAATGCTCTTTCAAATTATATTAAGGTTTCCGATACCTATCTGGCTCAGATTTTGAATAAAAAGCGATTTTTTCAATAAAGTCAAGATGGCTGGTGTCGCCATGGCAATTTGCTAGTTACACTAGCTATTTTCAAAATCGTCATTAGTTTATGGAATTTATTTAAATTTATAACAATTTACTTTTATTTAATTTACCTACAATAGTTTAATAAGTAAGTATTTATTATTTTATTAAGAAAAATAAAGTAGTTCTTTGATCTATATTACGATGACTTGTAGATATATTGGATTTTCTATAAAAGAACCAATTAAGGCAAATTCATTTTCTTCGTAGTTTTTCAAAGGAACGCTTGTCAAGAAAGTTCCTATTTGGATATCTTTGAGCATAAACCCTTCAGGCCAACAAGCAATAATTGTCCTAACAAAATAACATCACTAGTAACATATCCATTCCTTCCGCCAGGAGATACTGCTTCATTTTTCTTGGTAAAATAATAAATACTTACTTATTAACCTTATTGTAGGTAAATTAAATAAAAATAAACTGTTATAAATTTAAATTAAGTCCATAAACTAATGTCGATTTTGAAAATAGGTACTATGTGTCACTAGAAAATTGCCATGGCAACACCAGCCATCTTGATTACAATTTTATTGAAAAATCGCTTTTTATTCAAAATCTGAGAGCCAATATAGGTATAGGGAAACCCTTATATAGTTTGAAAGTTAGCATTTAAATTCCGTTTCGATTTAATTAAAAAATACATAGTGTGTTGCATTTGAAATAACCAAGTTTTTATGTAAAATAAATATTTAAAATAGACCAGCAATTTTGATACCCTGTATACATTTAAGGAAGCAATAAGAATTTTTAGTAAAGTTTATTTCTCTGGCTTAAAAGTTAGTTACAAGAATTAATTCTGAAAAGTAATGTACAAGGTAAGTTGACAAACTTTTATTATAGCATGCATATTTAAATATCTCAAAAACCAAAGCTTTTAAACATATTAAACCCTTATAATAAATGCCTTATTTTATGTCTAAGAATCCAAAAATGAAATAAAATACCGGGTGTTCCATAAGAAAAAATATAACTTTGGTATGGATCTTAGTTTTGACACACCCTGTATATTTCAACATAATTTAAAATTATGCACATTGCCTTCCCACATATACCCATAAAATATTTTGTTTCTACATCTTTCCGTTTTCGTATAATCAACCGAGGCGAATGAAGTACGCCACCCTGTATGTTTCTCTATTTTAAGTAATGAATTTATCTTGAATCCACATATGGGGCAATATGGGGATGTATTTTACTTGATAGACAATTGATGTTTTTCTATATCTAATAGCTTTTAATACTATTGTTCATGTTATATTTTGATATCTGGAAAGAAACCGACAAATTGTGTCCCATTTTTTTTAATTTGTACCGAAAAATATTTTCTGAATGAAAATTTACATTGAAATTAAAGGAACAAATTTCTACTCCAACTGAAACCACTTATTTATTAAATTAATTTCGAGGTTTTGAATGAAGATTATAACTCCGCAATTTAGGTGTGTAATATAAAAATTGTGATTTTCGTTGTTTATTAAAATAAACTAGTTCATACTGTCAAAGTTTCTGTTAACTTTGATACTGCTAAAAAGCGTGTAAAAGACAAATTTTATTTTTTGAATGTAAACTAGCAGCTCGTTAAGTTACAATATGTAGACTATGGTAATAGTGGTATTACAATTTTCCTTGCTGCGATTCTATTTTCACAAAAAATGTGACTAGTTCCTCAAAACCACAAAGTTCTGTTTTTACTAATAAAAGAAAATATACCAACAATCAACAAAATGCAACCAAAATTGGGGAGGCTGTACTTTTTGATACAAATGCTTAAAAGTGTAAAAAAATATTAAAAATATATTATACATGTTGAGAATATAGCCTAATAACTATAATTAAATAAATATTTCGTTGTTTTAGTAGATGTGGGTGAAAATACTTAGATTTTTATTTAATGCTTGGTTATACAAGGTGGTCCGAACTGTATTCCGGAATCTTCGGCAGCATATTCTGCAGTTAAAAATAAGTAAGAAAGTTCGTTTAAATGTATGTCCTAAAATACTCAGTTTCGGAGATACAGGGTGTAGAAGTTTAATTTTTATTTCGATTTATTCCAAATAATTTCTGAAGTAACGTCATTCGTTGGATGAAAATTGATGTCTGGAAGTTTTTTGACATGAGAAATTTTATTTTGATGTCAGTATGACTCCTATTTGTAGGGGGCGCCATCTACATGTGTATTAACTGTTTTGAATAGTAATAACTTTTCGTCCGTACCTGTATAAACCTACTGAGTGAAAAAATATACATTTCTGTGATTTTTTACATGAAAAATGTATCTTGGTCAAAAACTCGACGAGCAACCGTTCTCAAGATATTTAGAATGAAAATAGTCAATACATGTCATTATTGACAAAAAATAAATATGTTGAGAATAAATATCGTTTGACTGAAATGACTAATTTGGGAATTTTTCAGTTTTTTAAATTAATCATAATTAATCATAATTTTTTCTGGGAAAAAATGATTAAAAAATAGTGTCTGTTGTACTTTTGGCCCAAAAACATTTCAAATTTATGATTTCAGCCTAATAACTATTTAGTTGGTTAATTATAGTATATTATGGTATGTTTTAGTTATAGCATGGTTAATTTATGTCAATGATGAGAGGTATTGATAATTTCTCAGTAGTTTTGTACAGGTACGGACAACAAGTTATTACTCTTCAAACCAGTTAAAAAATATGTAGGTGACGCCCTCTACAAGTAGGAGTCATATTTACATCAAAATCAAATTTCTCATGTCAAAAAACTCCCTGATACCAATTTTCATCTAACGATTGATGTTACTTCAGAAATTATTTAGAAAAAATAAAAATAAAAATGAAATCTCTACACCCTGTATCTCCGAAACTAAGCATTTTAAGACATACATTTATACGAACTTTTTTACTTATTTTTATCTCTACAATATGCTGCCGAAGTTTCCGGAATACAGTTCGGACCACCCTGTATTTGTCGAAACGTCAACCAAGTAATAAATAAAAACCAGAATTTTATTTTGACCCACATCCGAACAAATTTAAAACAAATTTAAATAAAGTAAATAAAACTGCCTGACAAATAATCACTTTCACCACAACACAAAATAAACTAATTCACAAGAGCGACTGCCAACTGTCTAAATTCGTCCTCGAAACGTCGGTCGGCCGAACTAAATCCTCCAAAAGCGAAAGTTAAAAAAGCTACTCATCCTCTTTTTACCTGTCGTCTACCTGAAAGGGTCGAAAAGGGTGAATCGTGTGAACCGAGCGGCAATCAAGTTACATCCCCGAAACGACAAAAAGCGAGCGAAATAGAAGGGTTGCAGCGCGTCGCGTATGTATGCAAATCTTAGAACCCTTCAGCGAACGCGCCGCGCCGTTGCATTTTTTCTATGCAAATTTTTTTCGGGCTTCGTGTGAATGACGGTTCGGGACGGGTCGCGCTTTGTCGTGTCTCGCTGAAGGCTGTTTTTTACCTCGGCGGGTATGCCGTTTTCAACGACGTCTAAATTGAGAGTTATGCAAATTACCAATGTGCGATCTGTGTTTGTCAATGGATTCCAAAACTTGACGGACGGACGAATGTTTCCAAGTGCAGCTTGATCTGCGGGATATAAACGAACTCAATGTCTAGGACGCATTTATTTTTCTAACGACTTATTTCCGTTAAGCCGCGTCTCCACCAAAGCAACAATTTTGACGACTTTGTCATCAACTTTTATTACTATTTCCATAAATATTGTCGAGAAATGTAGATCGTACCTACCAAAGAAATATTGTTGCTCGACTTCATTTTTCGACTAAAGAGCGAAAGTTTATTTAGTGTTTATCAACATGTGGAACGACGAGGATGTAATTATAATCTCAGCCGCATTCCTCATTATTTCGCGAAATAGGCGTCGTCAGCCAGACGGCCTAACGTCGTTTTTGGATACGTCCTAGCCTCCGGAAAAGAAATTTATATAGTGATAGTGACTTGCTCACTGATCTTTGTACAGATGACTTAAATCCGCTGCACAAAGAAATAAGAAGAAGAAGTAGTTTCAAGAATTTTCTAAGAATGAGTTCAGCTGACTTTGAATCATTGCTCCAAATGAATGGTCCCAGGATTTGTAAAATGGACACAAATTATCGAGATGTAATACCTGTTTAGGAGCGTCTTGCTATTACGCTTAGATTTTTGGCTTCTGGGGATTCATATACTAGCCTTGGTTATTTTTTCAAATGTGGAAAGCAGACGATTTCAAAAATAATACCAGAAGTATGTGATGCACTAATAGCTGAACTTAAGGAAAATGTAAAGGTAAGTATTCATAACACAAAAATAAGACCTAAGTAAAAAAATAAAAAAAATATTTATTCTCAACAAAATTAAAGAAAAGAAGTTATTCTCAGGACAACTGCTGTTAAAACTACTTTGGAAATCTTATTCAGCCATATTCAACATCTCCTTTTAAATTTAAAATCACTTTTAAGCTTTATTTACAGTAGAATTTTCATTAA
>NW_022147394.1:0-25350 GCF_002938485.1 Sitophilus oryzae | reverse complement strand
ATTTCTCGAATCTCAAATTCCAAGAGGGCGAAAACGCCTCTCAAATATTACAATATTTGTTATTTTAAAAAATGGTTAGTCTTTCCAGAAAAAGCTACAAGCATAATTTATTTGTTTTTTTTACATATTTTGAAATTTTTTAAAAAATCAGGGTGTTCCAAAATGTTGGATAATTTCTTAACCACGATTTTCTGCTTAAACTGCTTGACGTATAAAGCTTATTTTTGGCAAACGTATTTTTCGAAAGTCAAATTCCAACGAGATGAAACTACCCCTCAAATATGTCAAGTTATATAATAATATCGCCATATTGTTTTTTCTCATGCTGACATAAATGTGAGAAAATTTTATCCAGTTTGTATGTTAATGGAAATTCTTGCTTTGCTTTATCATCACCATTACAAATGATTAATTCGACGCGAACGAAGTCGGTGGTACACGCTAGTTGTTTTATAAACTAAATGTTAGCCTTTCTCTATGGATACAACTGACTACCCCAAGTTGTTGATATGATATTTTATTAATTTTAATTGTGCTTTTTAGATATTGTGAGTGGTCGTAAACTAAAAAGTATACACTGTAAAAAATCAGCCTGAGTGAACACATATTTCTCAGGGAGTTAATTTTTTGAGTGAAATAATTCATCAATAAACGTCATTTTACTCAAATATGATCTCTATTTAATCAATAGCGATTGAATAAGCTCGTGTTCGAGTTATAACCCTTATCTTTGAGTAATGGAATAGAAAAATTTACTTAAAAAATCATGTTACAGTTTAACACAATAAAAATTTGAGTGAAACCTCCCAGTTTAGAGTATTTTCGCTCATTACTAATCATACGCCAAACGCGCTTATTCGATACCGAATAAGCTATTCCCCTGTTCCTCAGTTTTTAATTATCTGTTCGAGTCGTAGGTTGTCTTGTCCCTTCGACAACTTGGGGTCACAAGCCCATAGTGTGTGTATAAAGTGTGATGTAAAGTGTGACTGTGGCCGCGTGGCGTGGTAAAGCGAATACAAATACCAGAGACATATGTAAACGTAAACAACCAAAAAAAACAATAACCCAAGTTAATAATTAGAATGATTTTCAAACTGAAATTTGGAGACATTGTTAAATGCAACTTTTCTTGACGTTTAGCTTAAAAAGTTCCTGTATTTTTTCCAAAAAGAGTTGAAAACTTTTTAAAATGTGTTTGATATTACAATAATAGTGTTATATTTGATTTTATTTGTTTTTGTCAAATAAAAATGACAAATAAAAATATTTTTGAAGGTTTGGTTTCTCAGTTTCTCATTTGGTTTGTTAAAAAAAACGAAATATTCGAAATTATTTTTTTAAAAGCTAATTTGTTATTTTATTACAAGTGAACAGATGCCTCCCTAAGGTGAATTTTAGGAAACAGACATGTTTGAGACCATGTCCTAAACTGAAACTTACCTTTGCAAGGTACCTGCCCACCTGTTATAAAATAACAAGTTAGCTTACATATAGATTTTTTAAAAAATCATTTTACAATATATTTCTCAATACTGAATGAAATTAATACTCAGATATGAGTACTAATCGAGTTAAGTGTAACACAAATTTGAGTAAAGTCACTCAATAAAAGGTGTATTTGAACTCAACACTCATTTTAAAGTGAATAAAATTATCAAAATCGATCAAAAATCCTACTCAAGGTGAACGATAATGAGTGCAAAAAGGAGTCTTTCGTCCATCCCGATTGAGTGAAACACTCAGTGCTTTTCACTCTGAGAATGAAAAGATTCACTCAGTTCTGTAGAGTGAAAATTTCACCCAATCGGGTGTGGACAGAAATTGAGAAAGTATTGAATGAAATCTGAGTGAAATTTCTCACTCATTTTTTTACAGTGTATAGTGTAATTGAAACCACTAATTTATTCCACTAATTGCGAGGTTTTGCATGAAGTTTAAGTCAAAAATTCCTATAAGCTGTAAAATTCCAAAATACGACATATTGAATAAAATTATAAATAATTTATCATCGTAAAATACGCGTAAATTGGATTCTTGTTTTTTACTGGAGATATATTTTTATACCTGTCTTCGCAATATAAACACATCTTCGAAGCAGGCAAAAGAAAAAAGACTGGAAATTCCGCTACATAAATTTTTAAATTCCATTATCTTTATTCTTTTCTACCTTCCCTAACTCAACACTGGCTGCGAGTTAATTTCGTTTAGGCGCTATCGAATTTTACGTCACACTTATTACCTATTCATTTAACGATCGCCTTTGTTTGGTCTCGATCTTTCCTTCCGATTTTATCTGAAATTTATTTCATACAAAAATACAAAAATTGGGATGTAAGAAGAGATAATTACGATTCTAATTCAATTCCCTAAACCGATTTTCAAGCGCGAAGAGTTATCCATTAATTATGTGAGAGAATAAAGGGATGGAGGGGGATCTAGCTTAAATCTCTCACGTGTGGGTGAAAGGGAGTTTCGGTAAATATTACGAAATTTTGGGATAAAAATAGTGACAAACCATGAGGTAAATTAAAAATTAATTTAATTTAAAGTAAAACATGATTCTAGACTATTGTTCTGTATAATAAAATGAATAGACGTAAATATATTTAGTATTACTATAGGCTTGGTGCATTTCAATTGATTTCAAGAAAGTCTGACCGCAGCGCTTTAATTTATTATTATTATTATTTATATTCATTTATTTACATTCAATTATCAACATGTATTTTACGTCGCCGCGCCGCGCCGCGCCGCGCCGCGCCGTCATGTTGATCGCATTAAAATAATATTGAAATCGTGGTTTTGTCATAATATTTAAGTATTATAGTTTTTTGCTAGAGCAGTTATTGAGACTATAAAACACTCAGGTACGAGGTTTGTGTGATGTAATGCTGTTTCGGATAGTAAAAAATAAGTGAAAGTGAGTTAATTCGAACTAAGCAACGTTGTGTGTTGTGACAATTTCAAATGTTAATAAAATTACCGAAAAAATATTAACGCGAGAGCGTAATTAGTTCGTTCTTGGGTGCAATAACAGTCAATAACTCAACTTTCTCGAATATTCAACTCTCCGGAAACAACATTTTATAGCTTCATAGTTTCTCACACCGATTTGATTAAAAGCAAAAATGGATTTAAGCAGTCCGACGAAACAACTTAGTAAACAAAGTGCTCGTTACACAATTAAAAAATGAAATATACATATACTATGAGAGGATAAAAAATAATTAGCAATATTAATGGTATACCTACTTTTTTAATCAACTAGTGATTAAATGTTTTATGAACATCTTCTAAAATTATAATGTATCTTTTAAAAAATTTCGTTATAGCCGAAATAGCCCCAATTTTGCCCCACTAGCAAAACCGGTGATTAAAACTATGCTCTCTATCGTAGTTGAACTCATCTAAATATTTTTTTAACTGAAATAATAAATTATAATACAAGTTAGACCTTCTGAAGATATCAAAATATTTACTTTTTTATTTATATTTTTAGAATTTTCACAAATTATACTTCCTAACGCTTTTAGAATAATTAAATAATACATTTTTTGCGTACTCACTATTTAAACCCGCGTATTTGTATCTACTAGTTGTTTACGATATTCTGCGATGGTGGCAGCACCGGCGAAGAATGCACTAAGACCAATAAGATGACTAATAAAATAAAAAATAAGCTAACACCTATATCAAAACTGTGGTCCACGATTCGTTTGGTTGAAAAATTATTGGTAGCACGCAATTCGCAAAGACAAGTTACTAAACTTCTGTGTGCAAGTAATAACGGTTTAGAGAGGCTAAATCCAAAGCAAAAGTGAAAAAGCAGATGTAGAATGTAGAATAAGTAAAAGGAAGGTTAATCACCGTGAACTTAGAGATATATTGTGTCCCCCTTTCTTGAGTTATGAGTCATCATACAGTCTATAACCTGGGGATATTCCCATCCCCCTCTGAAAACAACTGTTTATCCTCCGAGGAGTGGACACTTACCTTCTACAAGGATATATATCCATCCACGTTTGGGGTTTAGCCCTCCGAATCCTTTACAGTTGAGGAGCTTGTCTTCGTCTCCGGTACGTTTGAGGGTCTGTCTCCATTTTCTCCACTTCTTTAACTTGGTCTCTCCTTAGACCTGACACTGGTGTTTTCCCGAGTCTATAATAGAGAATGTAGCTCTCTTTCTCTATTGCTTTCTTGGATTTGGGGTTAATTACTATTGTGAAGACCTTACTATGGCCCTCGCTTCTCGAGTTGATGACTCGCCAACTCGATATCCTTACATTGGAGTTCTGACAAAGCTGGTGATAGACCGCAAATGTTAATCGGTCTACTTCTACAGAGCCCCGCATGTAGAAGTAAAAAATACGAGTATACAATGGGTTGCCCCTGGTACCCTAAGGTTTAGACCAGTAGAAGCTAGTTTTCTGTCTAGCGACGTATCCGTTTGACCTGCTCCCGCCATCATAGAATTTAGGTTTTTGGTGAGGTTGTCTCCTCGATTGTTGTCCGAGCGATTAAGTCGAGACCCTCCAAACCTTCTGTCCGTGATACATGACCACAGACAGTAGAGGGTGCCTTGTATGACGGACAGGGTAGTTCCATGCGGCATACGTCCTGGTGCAATTCCTTGGCCGTCACTCTACAGCCAGAAACTATACAATGAGAGGTTCCTTAGATCCAACCATGTGCTAAAGGGTACAATAATTCACCCACACTACAAAAAATCCCACTTCTGATGTAAGGGACCTGGACTTATTTTTTAGAGGAAAATAAGTTTTTAGAAGAAAATAAGTTTTTAATAGCAACAACTGATGTGTACAACGGATTCTTATTGAATAATGAATATTTTTTGTATATTTAGGTAACGACAATGTTTGTTGACAGACTCATCCTAATATTAAGGGAACCTTCGACTATAAGCTAATAGAATACAATTCTACAGAACTTCTAACACATATCTATAATACTCTGATAATCACGCAATATTATAAATTAATAATAAAGTATCAACTTTTAATCTATTAGCCACAACGTACGATTCCATTTTTTATAGAGAAAACATAAATTAAATAAAGCTTTGAAAAAAAATTCTCAATCAAACATATAATTCGCTTTTCGATGAAAGTTCGAATAGAATTTGTATTTCCTACAAAGAAGTATAAAAGGAAAAAACACAAAACTTTTTACCTCCCTTTACACATCTGGATCAGAAAAGTTTTTTTCCCTATTTTCCTTAATTAATTTACTTTTAATTAAATGTAATGACAAAATTGTTTGGTTTTGAAAGGTAATTACGGAACCATTAAACCTGTTTGAAAAAATTTAATTGCTCGGAAAAAAAGTGTATACAAGTTTTCCAAAGCGATTTATAAATAAATACGTCAGAGTTGAAAACGGTTAAATTTATTACTTTTTAAATGAAATTGTTAATTGAAAAAAATGAATCTTATAGTAGGAGCCTCAAGATGGCTAGATTGTATATTGTATTGAGTGGGAAATCACCGCAAACTTACAGATCTATTGTGTCCCCCTTTTCTTGAGTTATAATTCATCATACAGTCTCAGGACTGACAAAAACGAGTATCTGAGACGGTTTTACAGAGGTTAGTTCTCTATCTCCGATATCAGTCGTACCAAAGGTTATGGCACAAATGGTTGTCATCTCGGCGGACTCATTGATGAAGTGTTCTGGTGTTTCCCTATTTTCCTCACAGAATCTGCACTCGCTGTTGTTTCTTAGCTTCAATCTACAGAGGTGTTTATTGAGTTCAGTGTCCTTTATTGAGTTCAGTGTGTTAAAAACCCCGTGACAATCCGAGGATTGTTCTTTCTTAAATCAAGGAGAATCTTATCAGTCGTAAGTCTTAAGAAATTTCTTTGAGTTGGAGGATTTCTATTCCAGGTTATGAATGGAGTCTTCCAGGTTTGTTTAGTTCTGCTTTAAGTTGGTTTTCCCTTGGGAAGCGGAACGTTTCTGGTCCAGTTAAAGGAGTGTTCGCTCATTTTCTAGCTAGATCGTTTACTTTCATTACCTTTTATCACTGGGTGCGGGCTGGTACCTAAAGTAGGAGGACTTTATTTTCTTATCCAAGAAGGTTAAGCGGGAATTTACTCAAAGTTTGTTATATAATTATTTAATTATTCTAAATGTGCTGGAAGTATAAATTGTGAAAATCTAAGAATAAAAATAAAATAAGTAAATATTTTAATAACTTCAGAATGTCTAACTTGTATTATAATTTATTATTCAAGCTAATAAAACTTTTTCAACTAGTTCAATTATGCTAGCTAGCACAGTTTTACTCACCGATTTTGCTAGCGGAGACATAACTGGGGATATTTCGGTTATAATGATTTTTTTTAAAGGGACATAATTATAATTTTAGAAGATGTAAAAAATTTAAGCACTAGTTAATTAAAGCAAGTATATCATTAATATTGCAAATTATAATTTATTCTTTCTATGCCTATTTATTTTAAACAGCCAGCTAGACCGTTCTAAGGAAATCAGAAGAAGGATTGAAATAGGTTTCTCTCAAAATGCTAGGTTCCTCAACATGCCGAAGTTCTTATGCCATCCGAGAATAGCTATATCAACGAGGCTAAGAACATTAAAATGTTATACCGTGCTGGCAACTGTTACTTTTGGGTCGGCATTTATATGTGTGGAAGCAAATCGCATAGGGATCTTATTATGTCGGATTGAGAAAAATGCGACGGTATGCCGTTGCGGTGTTGCCGGTACGCCTTTCCCTATCAAGTAAAGTAAAATCACGATCGCAAACCGCTTATTTTTAAAAGATTTTTTTTTCAAGAGATAACTAGATAAAATTATTAGACATGTTTCTGAGCATCTAAAATGGAATTATAAGGATATCGTTAGGGTGTCATTTTTTTCATTACGAGAAAACGTCAGTAATGGCGATAATTTAAAAACTCAACTTTTTAACACATAACAGGCCATAACTCAAGAACCACTTTAGATATTGAAACTTTTTTTTATTTTCAAGATCGGATATTTTACAATATGTTTACATGAGAAAAATTCGATAAGGTTGTTTTTTCCATTCAAAAATTGTAAACAATCCATCCATTTACTTTTAGAGCATATCAATTTTCAACAATCGTGTAATTTTTTTATTGATAAAGATTTTCACATACTGTCTACAAAGAAAGTACAGCAGAAATATTAACAACGTTCTTGAAAAAACTACAATCTATTATTTCTAATAGATTTTGAGATATCGATTTTTGAATTCACAGTTCTAATAGCGCGACCACTATCGAATACCCACTCAATTCCACAAAGATGCAAGTGTTTCTAGCTTGCACTTAAAAAAATCAAGCTGTAGGGAAAATTACAAAATTACAACGACTCGTTAACAAGTAAACAAATTAAGTATGACGAGACCTAATTAAATCGTGAAGCTGAACTCATGACGTACACGTTTTCCTAGAACTTTAAGTACTAACAGAGGTATTGATTGGGTCGACCGGTCAACTGCGACAAATCTGCTATATTCCCTGCTTCCACGTCTCTTAGCGATGTGCAGTTTCTCGGTTTATTTCATACGTTTGGCAACGCGTTTACTGTCCTCTCTTTGTTCAGTATATTATAAACGCATTGTACTCTTCTTACATACGGAAATCTCGACCCAAGACTAACCCAATCTCGACCCAAGCCCTTAGTATATGGCCCCTACTTCAATATGGATGCGAAACATGGACGCTAAAACAAGAAGACATCAAACGCCTTAATACGTTTGAAATGTGGATGAATCGTCAGATGCTGAGGATAAGTTTGGTCTCCAGAACAACAAACTGTGAAGTCTTAAACAGAATGAAAACTCGTGCACACCTAACAGGTACAATTAAAATCAAAAAGACTTCCTACCTTGGACATATAATGCGGCACTCAGAATATGAAGAAATACAGCTCATAATAGAAGGAAAAATCGATGTAAAACGTAGCATAGGAATGAAAAAGAAATCATGGCTACATGACATAAGAGATTGGCCCCACACCGACGGAAACACCCTTATTCACCAGGCTCTGGAGTCTATGCTATATTAATCGCCAACCTTAACAGAGAAGGCACCTAGGAGGAGAAGGAGATGTCTATTTAATTTTTTGATTATGTAATGAGCACTTGTTTCGTCAAATTGCATGAAGCCATTTTTAAGGCGGCCGCACATTTCCTACTATCGGATCCGACTATCTGAAACGATTTTGAATCGGACGACTACCGCACACTGCCGACAAAATATTTCCGTTTTATATTTTTCTATAACTAATTAATAATAAAAGAAACCTGCACTGAGCAACTCACACATCAAAACTGACAAAAATAATCGTATGTTTGCCGCACAATATACAAAAACAATGCATAGCCAAACACCTTCCGGCTGTCGGATCAGATTTTTTGTCGGTCCGACCAGTACGACGCTCTGCCAAGCATCCGACTCGGACGTCCCATCCGATATCGGATCGTAAGTGTTATACCTAATTCGTAAGTTGTTATACCTATACCTATAATAACATAGTTAAATAACATATAGTTTATTTGAGCGTCAGATAATCGGATCCGATAATCTTTTCAGACAATCGAATCGTATCGAATTTTAGGAAATGTGCGGCTGCCTTTACTTTTGAGTAATCAAAAGTAAAAATGGTGGGAGAAGCTGTAAAGCTATAATCGGTGGGAGAAGCTGTGAAGCTATAAAATGTTTCAGGAGAGTTGAATATTTAGGAAAGTTGAAATATTGAATATTACAGCATCCCACAACCACGTAATTACGCTCTCCTTTATACTTTAACATTTTTTTGCAGTTTTATTAACATTTCAGATTGTCACAACACAACAGTGGCGTATCCAGGATTCATGCCTGGAGGGATCAATAACTCAATATTATACCTAAATATATATTTTTTTACATTAACAAGTAAGTACCTACCTAATTACAGCTAGGTACTAGGGTAAATAGTAGGTATAAATAAATAAAAAATATTTTTCTTAGGAAAATGGTTTAATAAGTAACATTATATCACAAAACCACAAAAAATAATAATTAACACAAAAATTAACCAAAAATTAAAGAAACAAATAACAAAAAAAAAGAAGAAACAAACAAAAGACCAAGTGAAAAAAGAAAAAGCACAGATACAAATAAAATTAAATATCAATATCCAGCTTTCTTGCTTTTGCCTGCATTTCATTAAGTACCTCTTCTGTACTAACAGATATTTCTATTATTTAGTCTGTCCTCACTTACGGTGTTACGTAGGTAAGACTTTAACAATTTTAGGGTTGAAAATTTCCTTTCAGATGTTGTCGTACTAATGGGTAAAGTGCAAATTTTTTTTTAATAAAATAAATATGTTAGGAAATAGTTCTTGGTCACATATTACCAGGGCATGGAGTGCGGAACTTGGGTAGTCTTCTGGTGCATAGTCTTGAAATATTCTATGCTAGAGCTTAAATTCAGCCGAAACTACAGAAAATGAAGAGTTTTCTAAGTTGTTTTTATAAAAATCTAGCATATATTTTAGTTTCGATACTTCATTATCGGTTTTTTTTATTTAAGGAAGGAATAAGAGAGCTAAATGACCGTGGTATGTCTTCGTGTTTAACAAAGCGTTCTTCCAAATGTGACTACGTGATCAAAAAAAGGAAAAAAGATTGATAATCTGTAATAATCTTGAGCAGTTTCACTTTTAAAATTCGGCTTAATTAAAATATTTTTTTTTGTCTACTAGTTATTCGGTTTTTTTTATTTCCTGTCCAAACAATTCGTTCATGTTTCTGTTCGCTTCTGTAAAAATATCTGCAATGTTTATTTTTAAATTATTGTTTCGTATATTTTTAAGTTCTCGTAAACAATTTTCGATCAGTAATATTGCCTCTAAAATCAATGTTAACTGACTGCAGCAATTTTGATAGAGGAGTAGTAAACGCGAAAATAAATTCAGTTACAAAAAGCGCGATGGGAAATTCTGATGTACTTAAAGTATTTAACAACACCTTTGCCCCACTAGAAGTTTCTTTTTCTTGCCACTCTGCTATTTCCTCTAGCGCCAATACTACGGGATTCAAAAAAAAATAAAAATAAAAATCTATAATGGTAAATTACATTACAGTTTTTGTGAATTTGTAATGGCAAAATATAAATTGGAATTGGATCGGCGCGCGTCGTGTCTGGAGGGGGCAATTGCCCCCTTTGTCCCCCCCCTCTGGATACGCCACTGCAACACAAGGCGACGCGCGACGCCCAGTTCGTTTTTTTAGTTAATTTTTACTAACCGAAACAGCGCTGCATCACACAAACCTCGTACCTGAGTGTTTTATAGTTTCAATAACTGCACTAAGCCACAATTTTGATATTATTTCAATGCGATCAACATCGGAACTGCGTGAAATACTGATCCGAAAACTTCTGATTTCAGCCGTATCGAGCGCTGCGGTCGGAATTTTTAAAATCAACTGAAATGCACCAAGCCTATATATAGAGGGACTTTCATTAATTTACAAAACTAAAATAGTTTTTTCTGATAAACTATGTTTATTAACAAAACTAAACAAAAAAAACACCTTGACCTTGATAAGATAAAAACCTTGATAACAAAACCCAAACGTGTGTTTTTTTAATAATAATCATATTACTTCATAAAACTGCAAAAGTTGCACAGCTGGTGGTTTTCTAATAACACCAGTAGGTTCGTGGCAAAACATAACCTTAAATTGCCAAATTCTATCGATCCCGCTTGGACCTAGTGCGAGATATTTAGAAAAAAACTATTTGTTTGGGCTCCCCTTGAAAGAGCTCCACTTACTCCCTTAGGAGGCGTTTTCCAACGCAGTTCAATATAAAATATTCTGCTTGTCTTGACCTAGGAATCGCCTACCTAAAATATATACGTGTGGTTTCCTTTTTTTGTATAGAAGGCGTTACAAATTGCATAGGGTAAACTTTATCACAATACCCCTCATCATAAGAAGAAAGTTTACCTAGGTATATCGGGTAATATTAGTAGGGAATAATTTGATTTACGACACTTTTGCAAACATTCCTGCTAAAAGGAAATCCTGAAAATTATTTCTGCTTTCAATGTTGGTTAAAAAGAAGGGCTGTAAATATCTTGAAATAAACAAATTTCTATTTTAGCTGAAACTAGAAGCGAATATGATAACTATTACTATTACTGTTCATATTATCTTTACCATATTATTAAATAGCAAATAAAAGATAAGAAGAGGGAATAGAAGGAATAGGACCCACTAATAAATGCATACTTTACCAACATCTCGGTAATTTCAGATTCATTTGAAAATGGTAAAGAGAAAATATGTTTTTTTGCCGATATTTACCAGCCCCTGAAAATATTCGCACTTACTTACGATTCACTCCTGTGTAAATTATATTGATAAATATAATAATAAATGCAAGAAATAAGCAATAGTTGCAAATTTTGTGAGCATATGTAGCTTAACTCAGAGCATTTTTTAAAAATATAGAGAGTTCTACAGGGTGTCCCCAAAAAAAGTTACATATCATAGTTCTGTTTTTTTGTAATGGAACACCCTATATATTAATTGATTTTCAGATTCTGCGAAAAAAATAAAGATGAATTTTATAAGAGATATATATGATTAAAAATTAAGGTTTTTGGCATATTTAACATTTTCTAGAAATAAAGAACAATTTTTAAATTACAATTTACAATAAAAGTTACCTAAATTGGAATTTACCCGGTATAGCCTAATAGGTAGTTAAATTAACTATTGTACTTCAAATCAAATTAAAACTTGATCCAAAAAGTTATACAGGGTGAGACAAAAATAATATTGAACATTGGTCACCTTTAAAAGCCATATTACTCTTTTATTTTAAATAAAACACCCAGTCTATTATTTCGATATTCAATGGAGAATTCATGTCTCTTCAAAATACTGTTAAGGTTGCCTACCTTTCAAACAAAATTTTTTCTAGATATTTTAATTTACATGATTTGATCTGAGTAGACCTTTATTATTTGATAAAATCTTCTATGTCTGACGTTATTTCAACATAGCTGTCTAATTAGTCCAACTTTAACAACTAGTTGTTATTTTGTGTCAGTTAAAACAAAAAAAATTGTCAGAAATTTGCCGAAAATGCAAACTTATCCTACATCAGAGAGTATTGATATGATTCTATTAGTTGGTGAATGCAGTGTGCTTTCACGAATCAATAGAATACTTAAATGCTCCTGATTTTATCGAGTCTGGGTTTTTATGGGGATATGTTAAAGACAGTGTTTACAAAACTCAACCAATTATTGTCGACAACATGAGAGAAATTATTGTAGTTGCTTTTCGAGGTAGAAATCCACATATACCTTTTAAAATGAAAATATCCTTTTGAAAAGACAATCATTTTATGCAGTTAACAGGAAAGGAAGCATTTTGAGCATTTGACTTCATCCAGCTAATTTTTATCACATAGTTATAGGTTTATATCTAGTTTTAATTCTGTAATAATTAAAATATGTTTTAAACGTGTATCTTTTTATTACCGTTGAGTATTTTACTCAACAATCTTTAATTTTTGTTAAATTAACAAAAGGTATATCAAAACCTTAACCTTTGTTAAATTAACAAAAGGTACACAGCCACCCTAGATTTTTTTCAAATAATAAAGATCTACTGACGCAAAATCATAAAAATTAAAATATCTAGAAAAATCTTCGTTTGAGGGGCAGGCAACCTTAATAGTATTTTGAAGATATATAAATTCCCCATTGAACACCGGAAAAATATACTGGATGTTCCATTTAAAATAAAGGAGTAACTTGCTTTTAAAAGTGACTAATGTTCCATATTAATTTTGTCTCACTCTGTATAACTTTTCGGGTCAAATTTCAATTTGGTTTAACATACAATGATTACTGTAATTAAATATCAGGCTATACTATAAGGTCACTAAAATTTAGGAGCTGTTATCAAAATTTAAAATTACTCTTCATTTTCACAAAATGTGAAATATGTCAAAATCCTTAGATTTTATGTATATGCTTCTTTAATAAAACTCACCTTTATTGTTTTCCTAGAATCCGAAAGTCAATTAATATATAAGGTGTTCAATTAGAAAAAACACAACTTTGATGTGTAACTTTTTTTGAGGACACTCTGTATAACTAACATATGCTTTCAGTTAACATACATATGCTGCCAAAATTTTATTTCGATATAAACTACCGTTCCAACACATACCTTTGTTTGTTTTGTAGTAACAGCCTAAAATATTTTTTTTAATAAAATAGCTCGATTACATTTTTTGCAGTATTATAAAATTTTTACGTTAATTAAATTTACCTTTTCATATTTTAGACAGCCATTGATTAGGCAAATTTGTGTAAAAGTAAAACTATTGGAAATCAAATAGATATTTAATGTTTAAATTTGTTATTTTAGAGGCAATATCTAAAAATGTATACCTAGCAATATACAAAATGGAATATATAGCACAAAATTAAATAAAGTCTGTTACAATATACACGAAACGAGAATAGATCAGAGTACTGACAATTTTTAAATGGATTTAATTTAATCGGATTATTTGAAATTGCGCTACGAATTCCAGATGACAAACAGACAGAGGGAAATAGGAGAAAAAGCGCGATTGACAATTAAAAAACGGGAATTTGAATTACCAAATCAGTATCCAATTAATGGATATCAGTTAGGTCAATACCGAAAAAAATCGTATCTGCGTTCGGCACAAAAGGGCAAATAGCAAAATCTGCTTTTAGGAAGGACGTAGAAAAGTTTTCATTAAACTTTATATCTCTGTTCATTCAGAAATGGTCAGTACTTCTTGTCAGTTGAAATCCCATCAATGTAATGCCATCTCATGTAAAACCAAGTCAGATATTTTACACTCAAATAAAAAAAAATGCAACGAAAAATTTTTTTGTCAAATTTAGTTTTGTATTATTTTATTTTTAGCCCTATTTTCATGAATTTTTTTTATCAAACTCTATATAAATATATCCATTTTAATTGATAAAAACGGTTTTTTATAAATTTTAGTATTTGGCATTGGAGTTAATAGAACGGTTGTTATTAACCTTGCATTTTGTGCATTAATTTCGTGAGTAAATTGTCCTATAACATTATTTTCAGAACCATGTCTCCTGAACATTTTGTTTTTCCCAATAAGCATTTTTTGTTTTATAAGTGTGTTAGGAAACTTCCCAACACACCATATTATACAACCTAAACACATCTAGAATGGTTGTCGTGAGTTATTGGTAACCGTTATATAACAATTATATGCCCTAAACGGTCCATTTTATAACTGTTCCTATGGTAACCCTTAACACTCAAGGTGTGCAACCAAAGTCCTGAAAACTTTCTCAACACCTTTATATATCATATCGAGTTACCGCTATAAAACTGAAAAAGGGTATATAATAGTTATATAGTGGTGTTGAGAAGGTTCCCAGAGACTACCTCCATAGAAATATCGCGCATGCGCGTTTTTTGAAAATATACTGGTTTTTTTCTGACTAACTACTTTAATATTTGCCTCTTTTTTTAACATAAAAAGCAGATATGATCTTATTGCTCCAAGTTGTCCTACGCAGATAATCCAGACAAAAGAGACAAAATGACGCCATCCCTGTCATAGCCTACAAAAGCGTTTGCGTTATGCAAATGACTTTATAGACATTACTGGTTTAATAACATCTATTGTGCCTATTCAGAGTACTAAATACATATGCGATATTAAATTTACTGTATGAAAATCAATTTTACCTCCAAAAAACACATGCGTCCCCAAAAGCAGAATTATTTAGTAGATTTTTTTATAAACAAAAAAAATATAGTAAAATTTTTGTAATGAAAGTCAAATTTATTAATATAAATAATAGAACATACGACTTTTTTAATACATAGAAATAACTGGCAACTGGCCAAAATATAGTTTTGTACCAGTTTTTAACGTTATCTTAGAAGTACTCATTGTAGCCAAAAATGGAGACATCAATAATAATGGCGTCCATTATATTTAAAGTGCTATATATTACTTTAGGGTCTATAACATTCTCATCAACCATTATGTAAATTTGGTTACTTAGGTTTGCATAAATGAGTTTGGGTTATATACAACTAAAGGTGATACCAATCACCATTATAAATGCCGGGGTGTTTATGGCTACTTTTAGTCACCCAGAAAACCTTTATGTAACCCGAGGTGTCGACTGTAGCGACTCCCTGCGAACGAAGTTTGACATTACAGCAATTTGACAGAAAATGTGCAGAAAACAAAACATAACCTCATAAAATTGAAATAACGTTTTGTTCAATTCTGAGTATTTAAAGTGGTAGGAGTTTCTGCAAAGAGTTCTAGGTCCTTTGGTACTTTGGTAGAACAGTTGCGAATGAATTGACTATAGAAAGCTCTTTATGCAGAATGTGTAATGTAAAGCGCAAATCTCATTCTCTTATGTTAGAGAATGCCTTAACCAGGCATCTTCCTGTTCCTGATTGTTATGGCAACTTTCTGTTGGAAATATCTCAGGTTGATCCTGATCTCTGCTTGTGGATTGTAAATTTGCATGTTGGCTTTCAATATTGGTAGATGGAGTTTGAATGAGGTTTGGTTTTTTCCTAATTTTTTTTAAATTCTGAAAAACCTTTCTTTTGAACGTAGGTGTATTTTTGTGTTTTGTCCCCCAGTTTATTTTTTTATTATTTATTATAATACCGGATTGCTTGCTTGCTAATATATTATTTGTTTTGATTATATTAAAAATTTGAGGTTATGTCATTAGGTTTGATATTCGGTAACTACAGGTTATATAAAGCATGCAAACATTTGAAAGGTGCAAAAAGCGATTTGAGGGAACAATTATATAACTTGTAGTATTATTGGATACATAATGGTTCTTAATAACACCTTTAGTTATATAGTGTATATCTTGCGTACCTTTATAACACCTAATACTAGAAGATATATAAAATAGATGTGAACACCTTTATAAAACCTTACTATAAAACCTTTAGTAACAAGAACCTGTAGTTTTATAATAAAAGTGATAAACAACATTTCAAGGTTACTATTAGTGATAAGTAACCAACGCTACACTTATATAAATCAAAACACTGTAAGATACCAATGAGACATTTATTAAACCTTTATATAACTAACCTTGAGAATATATAACCTAAAGGAACTTAAAATGTTACTTGGGTTTGGATCATGTCAATTACATATCTTAGTTAATTTTTAAGAGTGAAATAAACTTTCCAACAAGCCACCAACAATTTGCATTTTTTTAATATTGAAAATACTACTGGGATCATTATTATGGAAAATTAACATTGACTGTCGCGACCTCGACACCGCAAAGTCCACACTAAAACAGCGATATCGCTTGAAGTAACGTAATAATATGATAAAGCTTGATTTTCATACATCCGTTGTCCGACGATACGTTGATACGATATTAATTTTATTGGTAGAATTTAAAGACTTTGATTGGTTAGAAAATAACGCAGTTTTTTTCCATTTTTTTCTCCGTTTATCGGATATACGTTGGTGTTATTTTATATTTTCGTTTCCACAACGATTTTGCTATTTTACTTATATTTTTATTAAGGTAAGATTAAATTTGTCAAAAAAGTGTCAAAACGTCCGTTGTCGTATGAACGGGTCCGTTGACGAGCTGAAGTAAAATATTTACGGATGAAAAGTGGCGCGAAAACGCTATGACCAATCAGAGCACCGCCGGACCATCGTATCAACGTATAACGGATGCATGAAAATCAAGCTGAAGATGTATCTTAGTAGAGAGTGGTCCGCATAATAAACAAGATTAATTATTTGTGTGTATTCCTAATGTTTGGAAAATGAATGATTTTGTTGGATGATAATAATTTGTGTATATTCTAATTGTCTGGGAATTAAAAAATTGTGTGTATGTACACATAAACATTGCGTATAAATACACATAAACATATAATAGTAGGTAATTAATTTGTTATATTGGGAGAGATTAACTCACATCACATATAGTAAGAGAGCTAGCAACGTCGGAAAAACAAGTATTTTAAGACGTCTGGCTCTTTGATATATCTTTTACTATGCTCTCTAGAACAGCATGCTGCCCGTCCGGCTGCCGGTAAACGTTGCGTTTCCTACTGCGCATTGAAAGAAAATATCTATATTTTTATTAGTCATTTAAATTCTAGTATTGAATATAAATCGAACATGTCTCCATAGCGCAATGCGTAGAGCTTCCGACCACGAACCGATGATTCAAAGTTCGAATCCGGATCAGGGCAAATACTTTTTTATTTTATTTTCGTTTATACAGGGTTGTTCACCACATACGACACGGAGTATTGTAGCTAAACGATTAGATTTTTACAAATTGTAAGTTTTGGGTTTGTTGAAGGACTATTAGAGCTACAATTTAAAAATATTTTTACAAGATACAGAGTGTCCCAAATAAATAACAAATATCAAACCTGTATTTTTTTAAATGGAACACCCTGTATATTATTACAATTTTAGTTTCTACGATTAAAATAAAGGTAAATTTGGCAAAGGTTTATTACACTTAAACCTTACCGTTTTTGAAATATTTTCAATTTTGTGAAATTGCAATCAAAACTTTAAGGATTTATTTCTCCAAGGGTATCAAAGTTTTTAATACTACATATTTACTGAAGTTTATTTATTGATCAGTTATTGTGTTGCAATAATAAAAATTATACTACCTTATACAGAGTGCCTAAAATTTCATTTTAAATAATTACTAGCTTTAAACGGCAATAACTTGTTTAATTTAAATGGTAGACCCTGTATATTTTATGAGAATCAGATGCACAATTTGATGGTCTATCAAATTGTATTATACCATTTTTTACCTATCTCTTCAAGTTTCCATAGAAAATGCATTTTCTTGTAATTTAGAACTCATTTATCAATATACCCATGGAATACTGACATTTTAGATTATTTTTAAAGGTATACCAAAAATTTAGAGAGTACAGACATTAATATTGTCCAATCTTATATAGTTTGTTTATTTCATTAAAAAATAAAAAAAAAACTGTTTAAAGATTTGTTAAAGAGGACCAATTAATATGATTCCAGTATTCAAACTACATTAATTGACTGTTTGCGTTGATTAATAATGATTACTCCAATTACAAAAAAACTGAATTTTGTATGTGTATTAGACAGTGTGGTAAAAAGTAACACTTTAAAAATGATATTTCATTTTTTGACAAATGCTTATTTATAACAACAGAGACTTTCATTTTCATAACTTATTATTATATTGATTTCTGATTCAAATCCACGTTTATTTAGAATAAGTTATTCACGAACATAATTAAGTATGTAATTAATTAGTATTTGGGCGGAAATAATGGTGGTATATTTAATTAATGGTATACTCTTTTATGAAGATTTAAATAGTTTTCTTTTTGCATACAAATGGGCTAGTAATATTATCATTTTGTTAAAAACAATAATATTACTAGCCTGTACATTTTGTACATTTGTTGCTTTAAAAACAATCTAAAATGTCAATATTCCATGGGTATATTGGTAAATGAGATCTAAATTATAAGAAAATGCAATATAATACAATTTGATAGACAATTAAATTATGCATCTGATTCTCCTAAAATATACCGGGCGTTCTATTTAAATTAAACAAGTTATTGCCGTTTAAAGCTAGTAATTATTTAAAATAAAATTTTAGACACTCTGTATAAGGTAGTATAATTTTTATTATTGCAACACAATAACTGATCAATAAATATACTTCAGTAAATATTTAGTATTAAAAACTTTAATACCCTTGGAGAAATAAAGCCTTAAAATTTTTACTGCAATTTCACAAAATTGAAAATATTTCAAAAACGGTAAGGTTTAAGTGTGATAAACCTTAATAAAATCTACCTTTATTTCAATCGTAGAATCTAAAAATGTAATAATATACAGGGTGTTCCATTTAAAAAAATACAACTATAGCATTTTTTATTTATTTGGGACACTCTGTATCTTGAAAAATTATTTCTAAATTGTAGCTCTAATAGTCCTTCAACGAACCCAAAACTTAAAATTTGTAAAAATCTAATCGTTTAGCTATAATACTCCGTGTCGTATGTGGTGAACAACCCTGTATTCTGAAAGTAAAGTATTAGATATTTGTTTTTTTTAAGTACCAAAATTATTTAATACTTAACTATCAGAATATAAACGAAAATAAAATAAAAAAGTCTTTGCCCTGACCCGGATTCGAACTCTGAATCATCGGTTCGTGGTCGGAAACTCTACGCACTGCGCTATGGAGACATGTTCGATTTATATTCAATACTAGAAATTATAGGACTAAATTAATAAAAAATATAGGATCTTCTTCCGATGCGCAGTAGTGAACGCAACGGGTATTGGGGCAACCAGACGGGCCGCATGCTGTTCCAGAGAGCATAGTAAAAGATATAACAAAGAGCCAGACGTCTTAAAATACTTTCTCGAAAACCTTGCTAGCTCTTAGACTAATAGGAACAAATGAAAACTTAAAAAATGTGTCAGGTATTTTCAATACACAGGAATCTCAAAACAACTTTAGAATCGGAAAACATAATGCAATATGATATGCAATCGCATTTACAGTTTGAACAGACATCTCAGGCAGTTATAGCAGCCAAGAGAGGCAATAAAAAGCATTTTTTAATTTTTTTTCTGTTTGTATACTTGATTATTACAGATGTTTTCTTTAATATATTTAGCTCCGTTATCGTTATTAATGTTTAATCAAAACCCGGACTGTATTGTTACTTTTTAACTTAAACGTAATATGACATTAAGAGATAGTTACCAAAGCCACCTCGTCATATTGAAAAATAACATCAAAAAGTAATAATAATTAAAAAAAAATTGCAAATTGTTGGTGGCAAGTTCATTTCACTTGAAATAACCAAAAAAACATAATGCTCAGGAGATATGGTTCTGACCGAAAAATAATGTTTTAGGAAAATTTGCTAACGAAATAATTGCAAAGGGTGTTTAAAGTTAGAGAAAAAAACAACCATTCGATACACCCTGTGTAATAAAGACTAAAGTTTATAAGAAAGCTGAATTTACGAATTAAAGTTGATATATTCGTAGAGAGTTTGTCAAAAAAATCATGAAAATTGTGGAGTTGTGAAAATTGGTGAGTGGTTAATTAGGTACAATATTAGACATCTTTATTCCTTGCACCATATTTATGAAAAACTAATTTACTATTTCGATTACTAAGTAAATCTGCGCGATTACTAAGTAAAACAGCGCACTTACGATTAATTTATTTTAATTAGTAGAATTTTTTATTGGTAGACTATATGTTCATAGATAAAAGAAAATAATCTACTATTAAGATAGATATGAAACTTAATAGTAAAATTTTGGGTCAAAGCGCCCCTCCGTGTTTTTAGTGGAGACTACGTTTAACCCAGCGTCTTCGCCTTTTCTGCTGTAAATGTTTTTTATGTTTATATTTGAATTCAAAGGATTTATTTTTAAAGTTACACTGATATATTAGTATATCAGAGTAACTTTAATAAAACATAAGAATATATATATTTTACAATTTATTTTTTTAGTTATTTTACAGAGTTTCATGTAAATGATCGTAAGTCGACTTGCTGTCTAATGAATAGACCGAGATTTATAGATTTTAAAGCGAACGAAAAAAATCAAACAACGAATACATACCATATATTTTTCTTTTATCTAAGATACATATCTTATCGTCTTTTGGAAACACGTACAGTTTTGCAGTTTTGTTAGTTTCTTTGCAAGATGCAACATAACAAGAAAACACCATTTTTACAGTTAATAAATAATAAAACTATTTCTGACTATGATATTTATAATTTAGATATATAGAAAATTAAAAAACAAACCAGTATTTGCAAACGCAGGCCCAAATTCAATAAAAATCAAAATTTTTCTTGCGAAAATCAGGCTTTTTTCACTGAAAAGGTATTTTTTGATTTATCAGCAGTCATTGTCAAGTTGACAATATACAGGGTGTTTTCGAATTAGTCTAAAAAATTATGGTGTGATTCCTCATGTGTTCTTAAAACAATTTTTATATAACCATTAGGTCTAAAGTACTTCCTTTCTGATCTACAGGGTGTTAAAAATTTAAAAAAATCGATTTTTTTGCTTAACATAAATGGTACACCACTGCTTTTTTAAAGAAAATATATTTTTTTCTTGACTGGCCATCCTTTTTCAACAAAATTGATCTTTTGAGTTTTTCTTGTTCATCAAACGGTTGTCGAGAAAAAAATAATACTTATTAAGAGCCCGCCTTAATTCGTTTTCTAACGATTTTTTATTTTTTAGATTAATTAGAAAACACCCTGTATATGCATATCACAGGCAACCAAATAAACTAGTAACCTCTAAAAATTTTTTTCCTACCTAGCGACATACCGTGTTTTTAGTGCGTACTAAATTATTTTATCAAAATTTCACCATATAAGTTTCAAGGCAATGGTATATGTTGCCGTCAAAAGATGTCAATACTTAAAATTAATATCAAAATTTTACGTTCTACTTTTTATTAATATAGGTTAACTAGTAAGCACTTTAAAATGCTACTATTTTTGTTATAATTACAGTAGTATTCTCAGATTCAGTTTCAAAGGGAAACCAGAAAAGAGGCTTTCACTTGAGCTAGCTGTGTAATTATGTTATTATGCCTTACGTTACAAGCTATTACTGATAAAAGCCATCGTCGAAAGTTAGACGATTTTCCATTAATATTTTGAATTGTGTTATTATGGAGATAATGCTGGTAAACAGGAAACACATACTGCTCCTTAGTGTCTTTATAAATTATGAATTTGAAATCATTCACACTATAAAGTGCCAATTTGATTTACACTTTATAAATTTTCAACAAAGCTGTTTTAATTTTTAGCTCAACACTATTTATACTTATAAGATCTTTAGATCTAAATATTTATCTAACACCAAATTTCGATACACTACGATTATTTTATTTTCTTTACCAATATTTCGAATATTTATACCGATTCCTGTACATGGTGAGACAAGGGTACTGTAAAGTTGGTGAGTACATTTATTCTGAAAATTATGTTCCTTGGTTACATAAAAATTTCATGATTTTCATGTAAAAAATGTTAAGTAGAAAAGTTTTACAGCATCTACATCTAGATACACGATCTAAAATTATTTTTGAGTATACAAGGTGCTTCAGAGAAGTCTGGCGAATATATTATACTGATGTTTTTTATTACACCCTATTTTGTTATATTATTTTTAGATTTAGTAATAATAAGTGGTCACTAATTCATAAACTACTTATTAAGCTTCATTCAGAACCTTGAAAATTATTGGTTTCAGTTATCATATACTAGTGATGGACATACTCGATTATACGAGTACTCGATTATTGAAGAACTGACATCGCTCGATTATGAACGAGCGATGCAAGTGAGTACCAAGCGATCCTAGAATGAAATAAATTGAATCCGATTTTAATGTGACCTACTCGATAAAAAGCTGAGCGAATTTTCTACATTGCAGGTAGCAAATTTATACGACGCCGTATATACCGGGTGCGTCTCAAAAGTGGCTCACCCCTATTACTTTTTTATTTTTTTAGATAAAAAAATGAGATTTGGTATGTTAATATATGACATAAATTAGAATTGATTGACGTATTCGATTGTTTTCTGTCACTTCCTGTTTCAACGGAAATGACTACAATTTTTAATTTTTAAATGGCACCCTCGGTATTTTTTTACTAAATAGAATGACGTATCATATGTCAACTTTTGACATATTCGCTTAAAAACAAATTGTATTTTAAATTTCAATCAAGGTGCCTTGGAAAATAGATTTGATCGTCTAATGTTTTTAGAGTCTTGCCCAGGCCGGTTAAAAGATGCCCAAATCGTATTTTTGATCATATCTCAATTTTTTTCAAATGGAACGAGGGTGGATTATTAGAATATTTCGAAAAAGAATTTTTTTACGAATAATTTGATACCACACACTTGGTACTTCGAGTCAAATTGTCGTTATGAACCGCATGTTACAATTTCAAATAAACCAGATATGCGAAAATGTCAAAAGTTGATATGTCATTCTATTCAGAGTGTCATTTTCTACCAAATAAAGTAGAAAAATACCGATGGTGCGATTTAAAAATCAAAAGTTAGAATATGTCAATCAATCCTAATTTATGTCATATACTAACATACCAAATCTCGTTGTTTTATCTGGAAAAATAAAAAAGTTATAGGGGTGATCCACTTTTGAGACGCACCCGGTATATTTAGCCGTTGCGTATCTGAGAGACAAAATTTTACGACCTACATGGACGATGCTTCGAAACAAACTAAATCAGGCGATCAAGCGAATCGCTCGCCGCTTACTACTTGCCGTTCATTACCGAAAGAATATGTGCCCTGCGCACGCAGCTTACTGCTTGGCGCTTGGCATTAACGAGTACTTACAACATGCAACGGACAAAAAACCGTATTTTTAAATACGAGCCGTATTTCGCTCGAGTGATCACTCGGTTATTGCAATCGCTTGATACTCGAGTACTTGATTATTGAAATTAATCGGTTTTTCCCATCACTATTTACAATACTGAGGGTGCAATTTAAAAATTAAAAGTTGTCATCATTTTTGGCGAAACAGGAAGAAACCAAAAAAAAATTGAATACGTCAATCAATCCTAATTTATGGCATATACTAACATACCAAATTTCATTTTTTTATCTCAAAAAATAAAAAAAAAATATAGGAGTGAGCCACTTTCGAGACGCACCAGGTTTAATGTAAAAAAATAGATTAAAAATTAAGGTAATTATATTTATAATTTCATTAACCTCAACCCAACATATTTATCAGCAACAATAAATCTGAGGTTAGCTAAAAAGCGACACCTACGCGTATAATTCCAAACTTGCCAATAATTAGAAGCTCGCCTATAATTAACTCCCAAGGAATGTGCAGCGACACCTAACGGGGTGACAGTAGGTAATTAATACCTGTAGTATTAAGCCGATAATATATTCCATTGGAGCGATTATATTTGTGAAAATTTATACAACGAGTCGCGAGATATATTAATTAAATCTTGAATTATTACGCGTTAATTAGTGTTTGTATTTGCGTTTCTCTTTTGTGTTTCGTCTGTAATTAATACTGTTTTAAATTTTGTTGTTATATATAGTTAATACAGTATGTCACCGGATCGACTTTACAAGAGGAAAACCCATTTTTTTGTGAAAAACACATTTTTCCAGCTTGTTCTAAAATGGAACATTCTACAAAAAAAAAGATAAAAAACAATTCCATCTTTTAATTTATTAAAAAAACCTCATACCCAAGAAAAAGACAAAAAAAATATATGGATATAATCTAAAGATTTAAGAAAAAAGAAACAATTAAACTAATAAAAAACAATGTAACATAAGAGCGTCTCTCAAAACACAAAATACACTTAAATCCATATTAATCAACACTAAGCCAATAAACTTTAAAAAAACTATGATAAAAGAAGCAATAGGCTCTAAACGAAAAATTAAAGAGATTTTTTTAACCCAATCTAATAGAAATACCGTATAATCAAAAAAAAACGGCGCCGGCGATGGCTATGAAATGTTATACGGTACATGTATTGTTCAGGCATTGTAACATATCATAAGAAAATTTGAAGCTTTTTGGTTTTACCTCATTATGTAAATGCTATCAGGTAGAAATTTTATTGTTACTTTGAAGTTTGACTTCATACAATGTTATTTAACCATTGGAGCCAATCCAGTAGTGTTTAAAAAAATAACTTTTTTATTTTGTAGAATTTTGTTGAAATGGTGAAGATAGTAGACTTTTTTTAAGAAATGAAATTTAATTTTCTTAAAATAACAGAAAAAATTGGCGCCGGGAGGCACGTATAGCCGCCCATACTAAAATATGTTAATAAAAAGTTGGTAGGCAGTTCTTTCAGTTTCAAAGTAAAGGAATTTTTCCAATTTTTTTTATCTCAAAAACTGCGACTTTGACTGATTTTGATGTTATTATAAATTTTGTTGCAAATATTATTCCTAATCTTAAATTGAAAACAGCGTTTCGCTAGCTACTGTAATTTTGGAGTTACGATATTTTTAAATTTTTAACCCCCTCCCATACCCCCTTACCAACCCCCCACTCCCACCAAAAACTAATGGCCAGATTCTCGGGTGCCACAGTACTGTTGTGCCAAATTTGGTCAAAAACGGTTTAGCGGTTTTTGAGTTATCGTGT
>NW_022147393.1:37641-110863 GCF_002938485.1 Sitophilus oryzae | reverse complement strand
TATTATGGCTATTGTTGCTCATTATCTTGGTCTTCTTCAAGTTCATTTTAAGGCCAATTTTCTCGGATTGATCATTTAGCTCTTTTAGCATGGTGTTCAGTTCTTGAATGTCGGTGCTCAGCAAGACCATATCGTCTGCGAACCTAAGATGGCTAAGGTTTTACACGGGCCATTACTACTCTAAATTACATATGAATATGAAGTCAAAAACTAAAGAACATGTCACATGTACCAACCCAGAGACACGCTTAAAATAAAACATTAAAGCTGTGTTGAACCCGTTGAATGATAATGAATCCGTTGCACTTTGGAGGAATCCGAAATGATAATCAGCTGAGTCGCTGTGGTTTTTAACTTCATACTTAACTTCGAGAGTTCAAAGAGTAAAGATAGGTAATGTTTATTCCAATCAATATGTTGCCACCTCCGGGGTACCCAGGGCAGTATATTAGGCCCTCTTTTGTTTTTAATTTTTGTTAATGATTTGCCTGAGAGGCTGAGGGTGTCTTTGGAGCTGTTGTTTACGGATGATTTTAGATTATTTAAACCAATTAATAATATTGATGATACTAGGGCTCTCCAAAGTGATTTGAACTTAGCTCTGGACTGGTTTAAGGAGAACAAGATATTTGTTAATACTGGAAAGTGCTGTGTTGTTTCTTTTTCCCGGAAGATCAATACAGTCATTGAAGACTACTATATTGGAAGTTGTAAGGTTGGGAGTGGTTTTTCAGGACAAAATATTTTTAAATTTAACAATCATTACAACTACCTGATTAACAAGACATATAGGATTCTTGGTTTTGTTATGCGTAATAGTAAAGATTTCGATATACAATTAATTACAAGACTTTATACTTTATACCTCTCTTAAGTAAGACCGCATCTTGAATATGCGTCAAATATCTGGTCTCCCAATTGTTACACTCACAGTAACGAGATTGAGAAGGTTCAAAAACGTTTCCTTCTCTTACAGATCAATATTGGAAACATTTCAGTTAACTTCGATGGTCTCTAGGAGAAGGACACAGGCTGTCATCTTTATATAATATAACATTCTTAATAATTTAAAATATGCTGACTGTGGTCTGATTAAGAGCATCAAATTTAGGTTACCACAGATTAGGTTGAGAGTGAGTGAGTTTATTTTTTTTATATTGATTGTGATAAGTGATAAAGCTCCTCGCCATTCACGTTTATGCTCACCATTTGTAACGATATGTTGTCTGGGAACACAATTGCCGATATGTTTAACATTAAGTTTGGCGAACTTAGACGCATCTTGTTGTTGTATCAGGAGACAAATCTGGTGTGATAGATTTCATTGTTTTTTTATTGCACATTCTATAAATTAGATTTATGTACTTTATTAAGTATCTTTATTATATATATATATATATATATATATATATATATATATATATATATATTGTATATATATATATATATTATATATATATATATATATATATATATAATATAGATATATATTTTATGTATATAAATTATTTTTATGTACTTTTGCATGTTGATTTTACATATTGATTTGTCTAGTTTTAAGTAATTGTGATTGTATCTGTTTTTTTTTAGGCCTTTGCATGTAGCTACCTCAGTAGGTGTTTATAAGGAGTAAAATAAAATAAAATAAATAAATAATATTGTTCGCCCATGATTATATTTTACCTTCGACTTTCGAATATAAACTCATGCGGTGAGGTTGAGTATATGAATAGAAAATTAAATTACAATGAGCTTTGGAAAAATTTAGAAATACATATGACATTACCAGTAATAATACCGCGGTATAATACCGTATATTTACTTAGATTTAATAAATAAAATGAAGTCTCTCTATACTTCCTTACATGAAAAATAAAAGATGCATCTCCATCCACTGCTGTCAGCTAGATATGCGTAAAACATCATGGCAAAAACGGCTCCAGCATAACTGCCTGAAGTTGATTGACTGGCATATCTGCTTCTTTCACTAGGTGGAATCCACTTGGCCCACAAATAGAATAAACTCGAATATGTCACGCCCTTAAAATATCTTTGAGTAGAGATGATTGAAAGCACCCAACACGTTTAGAGTTACCTCAAATATTCCCATTAAAGTTCTTCCAGCCAGAAGAAGATATACGTTTATGGTAGCTAACAACGGGCTAAGCAAAGTAAAGAAAGCAGCTCCTGCAACGCCTCCTCCGAAGATCAGCTTTCCTCCAAACCTTCTGGAAAGATATCCACCAACAATTTGAGTGATTATATAACCATAGAAAAAGGAACTTAACAGGTAACCTTGAATTTTGTTGTCCCATGAAAATTCTGGACCCTGTTTAAATGAATATAATTTATATAACGTTAAAGTTTTGCATTTTTAACGTACTATATTTGCTTCAGTGCCATTTGGAAACGTAACATGTCTATCCTGGGCCATAGCCACGATACCTGGCACACTAAGTTAACTCGTAAAGAATAAATGTTTACATATCCGAAAAAGACTAAGATAGCCAAAATGTATCGTCTTTGTTTCCAAAATTTCCAATTCGAGGTGGGTGTTCTGAAAACCAAATCGAATGCAACGGTATATTAAAAAATTAAGGTCGTTTGAAATAAGTAAGTATTAAAATATTTAATACTTACGCGGTTCTATTATCAATTTGATTACACAGCTGATTGTCTCTCATGATTTCGTATAGGTATCTTAGTTACTATGTTGATCAAGTAAAATATAAAAGATGTTTTTAAAATATTACTTGCATCTCTCCGAATTAAATACTAATGACATACCTAATAAAAAATTTCATATATATAATATTTATATCTTAATTAAAGACTTATTGCACCGTTTAAATAAACATTGAAAATATTTCATTATATTCTGTAATACAAAAATAAAAATTTCTACATAATGCTAAGGCAAGCTTAAAATTAATTATTAACAATTAACATAAAAAATGGATTGGCACTTGATATAAAATAAGTCAAATAAAGGACACGATGTTTTTATAGCAATAAACATATTTTGGCAAAATATTTTCATGTTAATTTTTAACAGCCAACATAAAAAATGGATTTATATCAAAATTATCTTCACGAGAAAGTGAGATTGTTTGAGAACTAGATTTAAATTGAATTTATGTTGAAAGGTATTGTGACTGTGAAAAAAATAAACTTGGAATTTTCATTTTGACTGGTATTATTATATACCTTTGATCTTATTTAAAGTGTTATATTTTTGTTATTTTTAGCAACATTTTCATGAATTTTTTAACAAGCTGTATATAAATTTATCAACTTTTATTCGTAAACTCAGTTTTTTATGAACTTTAGTATTTGGCATATTATACAGAGTTAATCGAGGGGCTGTTTTTTTACCTTAACTTTAAAACACCCAGTGCAATAATTTCGTGTGTAAATTTTCCTAAAATATACTTTTACGGTCAGAACCATGTCTCCAGAGCATTTTGTTTTTTGGATCATGTCAATACACGTCTTGGTTAATTTTTAAGAGCCAAAATGAACTTGCCACCAACAATTTGCAATTTTTTCAATTATTATTTCTTTTGAAGTTATTTTTCAATATGACAAGGCGGCTTTGGTGGTTATTGTGAACTCTATACTACGACACTACTATCACAGATTAGGTAAACTATATGTATACAGATAAAAAATCTTATCCCTAATTCGTGGTACGAAAATTGTTTTTTATGACGATGTGCAAACGACAAAATTTCCTGTGCGCAAAAATAAACTCGCGTAAAATAACAATAAACAGCGTAATAGAGAGATATCGCTAAACCGAATAGCGTGCATGGGCGTTAATAAGGCCAGGTGTTATTTCCTTTACGTGAGGTGGTATTAACTCTCTTCATTTATAGTTATCGGATCGGAAAGAATTCTGTTCGCGTCGTGTCCGCGTCCGCTATTTAAACTTAACCTAACTTTGAATTTAAAACTTTGAAATTGTTTTGTTTACTAGGTATTTTAAAACTAAAGGGCTAAAGTGCTTACTTCCAGTACTTTATTGTTCAACGTCTGCCAGTGGGTTTAGAGCAACAAGTAAGAAATTCTCTTAGAAGGGCTAAGTCGTCATCTGCTGTAAACCTAAGCCTCTTTATAGGTTCTTTAATAATGGAAGAGGTGGAATCCATATTTTGGGCCATATTTATTTAATTAAAACTTATCCCAGCTACTTAAATATCAAATTACCTAATAAAACTAAAGTAATAATTCAAAACAATTCAAACATAACCTAAAATAAAAGATCTCGCCGCTCGCCGGCCGGCCCCGATTGTCAAATGTACCCGCACATGCCCATTTAAGCAATTTTTGAACGTTATTTAGAAATAGCGCTTGATGTAACTGATCCGCAAATTACGTCAGGCGGTAACGTTATTAGCGGGGGTTGCGTTAAAAATTGACTCGCGCATATCGTAACCATGATAAGGTACGCGTAAATACTGCATGACGCTATTCGGTTTTCCGATATCTCTCTAATAACTGTGCCGGTCAGGCGCTGTGCACAATTTTAGAGGCCATAAGTGGGCGTGCTATGTGCGCAAACTAGTAACCTAACTAGTGTCCGATTTCGAAAATTGGAACCATGATAAACTATAAAGAAAAAACAAAGTTTATAATCTTTGCTACTATTAACTGCCCATCATGTTCGACGTTTGGGAAACGCTTGGAAGGAGAGAGTTCACGAAGCGGTACCAGCTTCATTAAATGAACTTCGCTTGGTCCTTAAAGAAGAATGGGAAAACATAACGCAATATGATATATGCAGCCTCAATGACAGTATGAACGGACGTATACAGGCAGTTATAGCAGCCAAGAGAGGCAATGCAAAGTATGAAGGTATTTTTTACAATTTTTTTTCTGTTTGTGTACATGAGTATAACATATTTTTTATTTAATATCGTTAATTCTGTTATCGTTATTAATGTTTATTAAACCAGGATTGTATCGTTAATTGTTTGTCTTTATTTTTTTTTTCTTTAGTACAGAGTATACAGTGCAGTGTAATATGACGTTACGACAATAGTCGTCAAATCCATCTCGTCATATTAAAAAATTACATAAAATAGTAATGATAATTGAAAAAATTGCAAATTGATCAGTTCATTTCGCTCTTAAAAATTAATCAAAGCATGTATTGACATGAATCAAAAAACAAAAAGCTTAGGAGACATGGTTCTGACCGTAAAATTATATTTTAGGAAATTTTATAGATTAAATTATTGCACAGGGTGTTTTAAAGTAAAGGTAAAAAAACTACCCCGTGATTAACCCTGTATAATAGGCCAAATACAATAGTTTATAAAAAACTTAGTTTACGAATTGATATAGTTATATACAGCTTGCTAAAAATTCATGAAAATAGGGCTAAAAATAACAAAAATATCACACTTTAAATTTGACCAAAAATTGGAAAATCGGCAAGCGGTAATACAAGAAAATTTGTTTTAACATTTTTCAAAAATAAGCTTTTAAAGTAAATTGTGGCTGCCTTGATTGACTTGGCGGTGATTATTTTAAGTCATTTTGTCGACTTAACTCTCAGTTTATCATGATTCAAGTCAAAAATATAAGTCACAAAACTTAAGTCATAAATCGACAATATTGATTTAAATATTTATGAAAATGACTTGAAAAATAAAAAAAATGTTAATGAAAAATATGAATTAATATTATTCATAGTTTTTTCATTTTTTTTGTTCTTAAAATTTACAATAAAATCAAAGTCAAATATTTCTTTTAATGCATTATAGTTAATTCATCTGAAGATCGATCTTATTTACACTCAATAATATCACAAAGGCATTTTAAATATATAATAAAGTTTCAAATATATTCATCTATTTTCACTAATCACAGGTTTCTCTGTTCTGGTGGATTCCTTAGTATCAATTTTTGGCTGAATATCCCAAGACTGTCTTAATCCCGACGCAAAACCCATAAAGAATATTGCTCCAAATAGGTACAAACTTGCTGTTATAAAGAATATAACTCTCCATTGTTGTACAGTCTAAAAAATATATTTTTTGAAATCTTAAATTTATCACTAAACTAATACTATTTACAGATTTGAGCATTATTTTCATTTGCTGAATAAAAATAATAAAGCAAAGCAACAAATATAAAATCAAAGTTAAATTATGTTAATGAAAGTAGACTTACAGGGTTATCAGTAGAAATAATATATCCTGCTATTATGGGACTTATGATACCAGGTACACTACCCCACGTGTTTACTAGTCCAATTAAAATGCTTCCATTAACTGGTGCGATATCCAAGACATTTACACTAAAAATTTCCTATGTTATTAAGTGTATAAAGCATAACAAATGCATACTGTAAATCTATTGAAATAAATCAGTGAACAAAATTGATAGTGGAGTGCTTTAAGCCTTTACGGGATACAAACCTCGGAATTCATTTACTGTGAACGAATTTTTATGAAACTTTTTGCATTTTATTGTTAATAAGATATATTACCAACTTTACCCATTTAAATTCGTTGCTTTCACTTTAGTATTTAAACAAACACACATATACAAATGCATACATACAAGATGGCTCCGCATTCCGGAAAAGCTCTGTATCAGGATTTCTATTTGAGATTTTCACTCCAAACCTTTTACAAAATATGTGTTTAATGGTAGTTCACATTTCAAAAATATTTTTATAGGTATACAGTATGAGTCAAATATATATCTATAATTGTTTATTTCAGTGAATTTGCTATAATTCAGGTTCCAAAAATACCTTAATACCATAGAGTATACTAAGTGGTTTTTGAATTATGACCACGTCCATGAGGACGTCAATCTAGATGTCCAGAGACCTTCGTATGAGGTATGAGAACTTCTAATCGAGACAATGAAATGAAACTTTATTTTTTTACTAGAATCCAAAAATCAATTAATATATAGGGTGTTCCATTACAAAAAAAACATAACTTAGATGTGTAACTTTTTTTGGGGACACCCTGTAGAACTCTACATAATTTTAGAAAATGCTTTAAATTGTCTTCAGTTCACAAAATTGCACTTCAATATAAACTTTTGTTCTCCATGCAAAAACCGCGTCGTATATGACGCGCCACTCTGTATAATTCGATTTCAATCAAAATTTCAATGATTAGAATATAAGCAGAATAGGTATAGTTTATGCATTAGATTTGTTTATTTCAATAAATTTACTTACAAAAAGAATTAAAAAAATCAAAAAATTAAGAAGGAAATAATAAAGAATTTACTAAAATTACTAAAATAAAAAATTAAAAGCAACAAAAAAAAAGGGTAAACATTTTAGTATTTTATCTATAAAACACAATACAGAAGGTTTCATATTAATACATTCACAGTAATTGAATTCCGAGGTAAAAGTCTCTGGGCACTCCACTATGAGTGTAATTAAAAATTAATGAACAGGGATTGTCTGGCAAGTTTACAGTTTATTGCCAAATCCTAAAATATTGTCAAATGCCAAAGTCAACCAATGCCAAAGTCAAGCAGTGCCAAAGTCAAATATCAACTGGGTTATATAATATTTGTTTTTCGGTAACTTTTCTAGCTTAGTTTATTTTTTTAGTGCAATGTCAATAATACCTTATAATAACTATAGCAAAGGAACCCATTCCTACCGCAAGTACTAAACAAAGAACAGTTCCAGTTGCTTGTCCCCAAAATGCCGCACCCATCATGAGACAGGTTTGCAACAAAAACCCCACAGCCATAAACGTTTTTCTTGCCCAGGTTACACTTAAAAGATTCCATTGCACAACCCTGTCTGCCAGCTGACCTGTAACTTGCATCATTATGGCTAAAAACAAGTAGGGCAACGCAGAAAGTATTCCTGATTTCGAAATGTCGAAGTTAAATACATCTGAAAAGCTAATAGTTATGGCTTTCTCGTTTCATACATAATTTCAAAAATCACCTTTGAAATACTTAGGAAGTAGGGTGAGTAGAGTATAGAATCCCCAAGATTCACAAAATACTGCCACCTGTAACGCCCACACTGCTTTGCATGTTAAAATATTTATCCACGGTACTGAAAAGGATTCGGTTGGTTTTGAAATCTTTCAGTGATTGCTGAATATATTGCAATTCGGAATTTGATATCCACTTGTCAGATTCTGGCGATTCCTGTATTAATACAACCCAGAGTAGGAACCAAGTTAAAGCCAATCCACCTTAAAAGGAAAATACATAAGCTATATGGTATTATGATGTAAGTGGTAATGCAAAATAATAAGGGTAATCATAATAATACTCAAGAGAGATTTGAGTATACAGGCATGCTTCTTAAAATTGAATGGATTACTCACCAACTGTTCTGGATCTCAAAATCTTTTATAGAGGTTATGCTCGAAAAAGAGCATCAAAGTTGGAATACGTATTACACAACCCTTGATATCATGATATTGATAATCCTTCAGAATGCGGAATTAATAAACCTGAGAATGTGCTAGACTTAAAGTAAAAATACTCTCAAAGGTGGCTACACACACTACTACAAGCTTGACAAGCACGCATGAACAATCTTTTTGTACAAGCAAACTGTAGCGTCTGTAGGGAAATTTGCGCAAGCATTTTAATTGTGCAAGCCGCTTGATAATTGATTGAATTTGAATCATGCAAGCTTGGATAAGCCATGCTTGCGCAAGCGAAACGATACCTGTGTACCACATATATTCAGCTTGTACAAACAATTAGTTCAGTCCGTGATCGTAAATGACCTGTACGTCGCGTCACCATCATGTCTAGCGATCTGAAAAGGAGCAATCGAGGATTATTGGAAGATTTTATTCGCGCATACGAAAATCAGCCGTGTTTTTGGCGAATTAAATCATCAGAATATCATGATAGGATGAAGAAGGATGCAGCATACAAAATTTGACTTAATAAGTATAGATTAATTGACAGCCAAGCCGATAAGGATGCCGTTATTAAAAAGATAAATCTCTTCAGAATTCCTTCTTCTTTTTCACGGCATAAACTGAAGCTTATTCGAGAATGCATGTACCGTGTGACGGCGAAGGTAAATTATGCATGGCTTAGACAAAAAGATTGTTCGAGCATGCTTGTCAAGCTTGCAGTAGTGTGTGTAGCCACCTTAAGGTCTCATAGTCAATATATCATAAGGTCTCATAGTCAAATCAACTGTCTTGTCACTAGCACTTCTAACACACTAGAAACGTTTTCTATAAAACTAATAGTTCGATGAACCACCTGCCAAGTACACGTTGACCAGTGGCATAACTAGAAATTTTAGACTCCTTCGCAACTTTCGGCCATTTCGCCCTTTGCCCTAATACCTCGATATATAATCTGCTCAAAATAATACAAGTGTGACTGTGATGCGGTGCTGACCATGGAACACATCCTATTTATTGGTACTCTCTCGACAACCTATAGATAAACAAACCCGAAGTGTTGAGCGTTGCTTGATTGTTTTATTGTGGCATATAAGGTTTTTTGAAACGGAGCCTAATAATAAATTAGGAAAAAAATCATTATCATTATCAATTTTTATCATCGTTACAAAATTTCTAAAATATATCTAAATAGCATTAACAATATACAGGGTGCCCCAGGCTGAGCGTACATTAGAAGTTTCTAGAGAACCACAATATCTAGATCGGAGATTTTTCGCACACCATTGTTTTACAACAAGATCTATCGATTAGAGATATTTTCAATATTGTGGAAGTTGGCAGCAACTTTCTTATTTTAAACGGGTACCCCCATTTTTTATTACATTCAAAAAAACAATACATACAAAACATTCAAAAAAACAATACATACACACACTGAAAATTCGATAAATATTGATATTAAACACTCTATAACCTAACATTACTCGTTTTTGAGAAAAAAAATATTTACAATTTTTGGACGAAAAAAATGTCTGCCAAAAAAAATTTGTAAACCTAAAGTAAAATTTAGTGATTTCAAAAAGGCCATCTATTTCAAAAATTAAATTGTATAATAATGGCGGTAGCTGTCATGGAACTGAGCGATTAAAAATTATCATAAATCATTTCTTTAAATGGAAATCCACTTTTTTTGTTTCACTAGTGAAAAAGTTTTCCAATTTGTTACCTTTTGAGTATACATGTTCCTATACTTAAAATAAATGGTTTTTAAGTTATTTAAGATTTAGTTTGAAAACATATGTTTTTCTTGATTTTATCTAGCTTCCTTTGACATTAAGTGTCAAACAGTCAGACAATTTCTTTCCATCTGTCAGAACACCAGTTATTTCAATTTCCAATATTATAATATATTATAATACCTGCCCTTAAGAGTTAAAAAGTGTATTTATAAAAATATATCTCGTATTTTCGCTCTTTAGTGGTGATATTTTAATAGTTGATATTAATAATATACCGGTATTATCAAAAAAAAAAAAAACAGCGCAAATTTGGCTTCGAAATGATGATCGATAATATACTGCTTTTGGAACAAAGTATCACAATATGACATGACCAGATCTCTTGTTTTACATCACTTAACGTTTAAAGTCATATACTACTGGTTAAAATCAAGAAAAATATACGCTTTAAAACTAAATTTTAAATAACTTAAAAACAATTTATTTCAGGTATAGGAACATGTATTGTCAAAAAGTAACGAATTGAAAAGTCTTTACACTAGTGAAATAAAAAAGTGGGTTTCTATTTGAAAAAAAAAGATTTATGATAATTTTTTAATTGCTCAATTCCTTGACAGCTGCGGTCATTATTATATGACATGCGAACAATTTAATTTTTGAAATAGATAGCCACATGTCTTCTCTTTATGGCACAGTAGCTGTTATAATCACTAAATTTGACGTTTAGGCTATACACTTTTTATATTTTTATTTATACACTATACATTTTTTTTTCTCAAAAGCGGTTGATGTTGGGTATAGAGTGTTAATATCAAAATTCGTAAAATTTTACAAAGAATTTATAAGTATGTAATATAAAATAGGGGCACCCATTTAAAATAAGAAAGTTGCTGTCAACTTCCGGTATTTCCGGAAGTGCCGCCATATTGAAAATATTTTCAGTCGATAGACATCGTTCGTGAAACAATGATGTGCAAAAATCTCCGATCTAGATATTGTAGTTCTCTAATGCACGCTCAGCCTGGTACACCACGTATAGTGCTTTAACTTAGTTTTAATTGTAAAAATGTAGAGTCTTTATATTTTTTTACCTGACAAATAAAAAATGCTTCTCCATCCACTGACGTCAGCTAGATATGCGTAAAACATCATGGCAAAAACGGTTCCGGTCTGACTGCCTGAGTTTGCTTGACTAATATATCTGCTTCTTTCACTAGGTGGAATCCACTTGGCCCACAAATAGAATAGACTAGAATATGTCACTCCCTTAAAATAGATTTGACTACAGAGGATTGAAATCACCCGACATCTTAAGTTACCACAAATATTCCCATTAAAATTCTTCCAGCCAGAAGAAGATAGACATTTGTGGTAGCAAACAACGGACAAAGCAAAGAGAAGAAAGAAGCTCCTGCAACACCTCCTCCAAAGATTAACTTTCCTCCAAACCTCTTGGAAAGGTATCCACCAATAATCTGGGTCATTATATATCCATAGAAAAAGGAACTTAATAAATAACCTTGAATTTTGTTATCCCAGCTGAATTCTGGACCCTGTTTAAAAGAATATAGTTTATATAACGTTGTAGTTTTGTATTCTTATCCTACTATATTTTCTTCAGTGCCATTTGGCAATGTAATGTGTATGTCCTGTGTCATAGCCACAATACCGATACTTAAGTTAGCTCGTAAAGAATAGATGTTAAAATATCCAAAAAAGGCTACAATAGCTAAAATGTTTCTTCTTTGTGTCCAAAATTTCCAACCCGATTTAGGTGTTCTAAAAACATAATCGAATAAAACAGCATATTAAAAAGGTATAATAAGTACTTACGGAATTCCATTATCAATTTGAAGATCGCCCATGTTTTGTTATAGACATGTAAGTTACTAAGTTACGCATTAAGTAGATAATTAGATATATAAAATATATCTATAAAATGCTCTTTAACTACAAAATTACATATATAATAGTTCTGTCTTTACTAAAGATTCAAACTTTAACTAATTTAAATAAACATTAACAATGCCGTGTTAAGTTTTAATAATACAAAGATAAAAATGTCTACAGCATGCTAAGGTAAACTTAAAGTTAATTATTAAACAATACAGAAAATAAAATAAGTCAAATAATACACAATGTTTATTTGGAACTCAAAAATATTTTAGCAAAGATATTTTAACGTTGATTATTAACTTAAGAAATAATTTATATTAAAATTATTTTCACAATTTAATAAAGTCCTTCTATCAGTATATGTATTTTAAGTGTTGATAACTTAATTTTTTGATTTGAAAAATTTGGTTTTATAAATTTTATAACCAAATCATACCAAAAGTGCTGTTATCATTTTATGTGTAGGTAAAAATATGTCATTGGAATCAACAAGTTATTATTGGCTTGGTACATTTCAGCTGATTTCAAAAAATTCAGTTAGTGTTAGTTTTCACGATTTTTTTTTGTTTTTAAAATTTACAATAAAGTCAATAAGTCAAATACATTTCTTAAAGTATTATACTTAGTTTATTTGAAGGTAGATCATATTTTTACACTATAATATCACTAAAACATTTTTAAATAAATAATAAAGTATTAAATACAGTTAAAATATATTCAATTATTTCTACTAATGCCAGGGTTCTCTATCCTGGTGGAATCATTAGGATCAATTTTTGGTGGAATATCCCAAGACTGCCTTAATCCCGATGCAAAAATCACAAAGAATAATGCTCCAAACAGGTACAAACTTGCTGTTATATAGAATATAACTCTCCATTGTTGTACAGTCTAAAAATTACATTTCAAGACTTAAACTTGAAAAGTCATAAACTGTGATCAAACAGTCTTTGATAGTGAATTTCAAAAAAAGCTTAAATTAGAGTTTTCCAAAAAAAGTGTTAATTACCATTAATCTCCACCAGTCAGCACCAAAAGAATTCTTGATAAGAAGAAAATATTTTGATGACATTGTGTTTATTTAGAGGTAAATGGTTTATTATTGGCATTTATTAATGGCACAAATTTATTAATGGCAAAAATAGAGCATTAAAACTTTTATTAATATGAATTCGAACTTTTCGTCCTGTATATAACTACTAAGTGAAAAAATACACATTTTCGTGACTTTTTACGTAAAAAATGTCTCTTGGTAAAAATCGCTACGAGCAACAACCGTTCTCAAGATATTATAATAATAATAGCTCCCGTATATAGCGTTTAACGCCTTAGTAGCAAGGTACAGCTTGCTATACTAGAGTCGTTCGGTATACAAGGAAGGTAATGTGGCTAGCACTACGCTCCAACCGCCTATTATTACCTCAGGATTGTGAATCCCAAGTACTCATTTAAAGCTGAGTCGACCTAGGTACCCAAACTATTTTTATTTTAATAAAAATAGTCGGCTGATGAAATGCCGGGTGTGGAAATCGAACCCACACCTTGAGATTGGTAGACGAGAGCCTGTACCTTTACGTCACGGGGCACCTTTCTCAAGATATTTAATATGGAAATAGAAACATGTCATTAGTTTCCGGAATACAGTTCGGACCACCCTGTATATTATTTTCAACAATAAGATGCTTACAAATTTTAGATGCAATTTTCTGAAATATTTGCTTTTTCTAGATAAAAACAATGAAGTAAAGCAATAAAGAGAAAAAATAAAAGCAAAGGTTTAAATTTGAATGAATGCTATTGAAAGTAGACTTACATGGTTATCAGTAGAAATTAAATATCCTGCTATAATGGGACTCATGATACCAGGTATAACACCCCACGTGTATACTAGTCCAATTAAGATACTTGCATTAACTGGTGCGAGATCCAAGACATTTACACTAAAAATTTCCTATGTTAATAAGTGTATGTATAAAGCATGCCAAATGAAGAGTACACGGGAAAAATGATGAGTGTCCAAAAACGGGGGGGGTGGGGGGGGTTGTTCGGAGCTTTTTAATTCAAATTACGTATGGACTTTTATCGTTTTCCCATTTTTAAATGCTCATAATAATAATCAAATGCTCATCGATATTCCCGCTTATTTAGGTAGCAAAAGGTAGAGCTTTTTAAGACGAATAATAGTATGCATTCAAATCAAATTAGAAAAAAATGGATACTGTAAATAATGGCTTTTCAAATGCATACTGTAAATCGATTGGGATAAATCAGTGAAAGAAATCAAGTGTAATTAAATTATAGTAATAGAATTTATTTGGAAAGAGTTCAGGGGTGGACCATTTTGCTTGTTTCTATAGGGTATCTAGGAAACCATAAGAAATATTCAAATTTTGATACTGTAGTCTCGGGTTCTTTTTTTGAAAAAATCACAATGCCGCAAACGGATCGTGGCTATCTTGATCGGTTTTGAAGCTACAGGGGGATTCTCAAATTTTGTACTTTTTGAAGATGTTCGATAGTTTGTTTATTTCAGCTACTACGCAAAAACGAATTATACATTCTAAAGGCACTTTTCTGTGTAGAATGCAGTGGCGTAGTCAGACTTTTTTCGAAAAAAATATTTTTTTAGATATTAACTATACTTCTGTTTTTTTAAATAGAACCCCCTGTATATTTTTAAATTTCCTGATTCAGCTTGGCATGGGCTTCTCGAAAATATATAACACTCTATATTTATTTTCACTGATATGTTGGTTTATATATTTATTTTCACTGAGATGTTGGTATTTAAAAAAAAAACATAAGTAGTACAGTTAATATCTAAAAAAAATATTTTTTTTTGAAAATATTTTTTTTGTTACGCACGCGTAACACAACAAATAATCAAGATTAATTCCCAACAAGTTCCGAAAAATAACGATTTTTTTTTCTTATTGGCATTGAGCATTGCTTTTTTTATTCTGCTGCTTGGCTGCGGCCTAATAGTTCAAAAACTAATGCTGCGGTTAAAATTTTATCATAAAAACATATAAAAATCTGACTTAAGCCTTTTATAAAAAGACTTAAACCTTTTTCTATTTCAGATTAAAAATTTAAATCACAAGTCATTTTGAAAAACACTTAAATTTTAAGTTTTAAGTCTGCTTTCGAAAAATGACTTAAAATCAAATGACTTAAGTCATTAAAATGATTTAAATCAACAGAAGACTTAAGTTTTCTGTGAGCTTGCAGCTCTGGTCAACGATACCTTATAATAGTTAAAGCAAAGGAATCCATTCCTACTGCAAGTACTAAGCAGATAACATTTCCAGTTGCTTCCTCCCAGAACGCCGCACCCAACATGAGACATGATTGACACAGAAAGCCTAAAGCCATAAAAGTTTTTCTGGCATAGGTAATGCCTAAAATGTTCCACTGCACAATCTTGTCTGCCAGGTGACCTGTAACTTGCATCATTATGGCTAAAACCAAGTAGGGCAACGCAGAAAGTATTCCTGATTTCGAAATGACGAAATTATGTACATCTGAAATGCTAGTAGTTATGTAGTCCTGTTTTTACGTATAATTTTAAAATTTACCTTTGTAATACTTTGGCAGTAGCGTGAGTAAAGTATAAAATCCCCAAGCTTCGCAAAATATTGCTACCTGTAATGCCCATACTGCTTTACATATTAAAATATTTTTCCACGGTACTGGAAAGGATTCGACAGGTTTCGCATCTTTCAGTGATTGCTGAATATAATGCAATTCGGAATGTGATATCCACTTGTCAGATTCTGGGGATTCCTTTATTAATATAATCCAGATTAGGGACCAAATTAAAGCCATTCCACCTTAAAAGCGAAATATATAAGTTAAATGGTATTACTTCGAATATGGTAGACAATGAGATTCAGTATTAAAACTAAAAATAAATGGATTTCCATTGTCTATTTATTTTGCTTGCACAATGTTTGGTGCAAGCCTGGTGCAAGCAACAAAGTGTCCGAAAATAAGCCCAATCGAACCATACAAATCATTCAAACCGGACAGCATTTGCAGAATGTTGTTCTAACTAAAACCAGACCTATTCACGAGCAAACTTAATACACAATACCATGGATTAGTTTGGCTCTAGGATATATACCGAAAATTTGGAGGCTGAGAGGGAGCGCCTAAACTATTATATGCAAAGATCTTCAAGCCCACCGATTTTATATTCTGTAGATTAAAGACATTTGAAAAACTAATGAATTGGCACTTTTGGGATGCTGTAATGGGGAAAGATTTCATTACAACCAACACTTTAAGAGTCTATTACGCTGTACTTTCGGATCGCTCTCAGGAGTCGGGTAAAGCGGGTCTGTGGCCGAAGGAAATATATAATATATTTCAGAATTCTGTATAAGGCTTAGTCCGATCTGGTCGTGTTAAGCCACACCCAAAATTACAAACACACGTGCTTTGATTAAGGCTTGATTAAGGTTACAGAGCTTCAGCATTTGTCATTAAATAGCGAGCAATTTGTTACAAAACCATATAAATTATATATCACTGTAATCACAAAACTCGGAACTTGTAACGGAATTTTAAATTATGTCTTTATTTTCGAGAAAATTTAGTCCAAACATAAGGAATATTTTGTTGATGTTTCACCATCAAAATTTTTAAAATAAAGTTGTCTAAAAATGTGCTACAATACGGATATAGTATAATCCTTTATCTTTAATTTCCTTCTTCATTTGTGAAAAAATACCTAGCCAATTTTACATAAAACGTTAAATGCCGAACGCTTATTTCGCTACTTTTTCGGACTAATGGACTCTTAAAAAAGATCCGAATTCTTATACCACAAATTATTTTTGGGAATTTGTTTCGAGATATTCAGTTTTTATTCCCTCTGGGGTATTGAAAATATCATTTAGCAATGCCTCCTGTAGGAAGGTGCCTTGTATTGTCAATTAATTCAATTTGAACGAGGTAGTATAGTAGGCCTACGAGAATCTGGGATATCCTTTCGGAAAATTAAAAACAAAATTGGCCGGAATGGCACAACAGTGATGTTGGACAGAGCGGTTTGTACATCGTCGTAGGACAGAGTGGTCTGTACATCGTCGTACATACACGTCATGGGGGCACTGGGGCTTTAAAAATAATAATAGATACGGCTTCACCACAAGCAGCGCAATCGGACATGAGACATGAGTATAGGGTTCGACAGATATCCATTAGATTGGTTTTTCGAAAAATTGGTGCTTATGGGCTGCAGTAAAACCGCCAGCCATTGGTATTGGTATTAACTAATACACATAGATACGTAAGTCTGACGTAGATAGGGCTTTCTGCAATTGGGTTCATTCCAGTGACGAGTTACGTTTTTGTTTATGGCCTCACGATGGCCGTAGAAGAGACCACTGCAGACATGAAAAAAGGGACCAACTTCAGTTTTGCATGGAACGTGGGACTACGCTAGCTAGAGACATTATAGATTGGGGTTCCATAACAGTTGAAAGCAGGTCATCTCTAGTTTTTTTTGGATAGATCCAATTTTTCATTAAGACAATCCCAGACTATGTACCGCTACAGTTATTAGAAATGTTGTCCGACAAGCTAATGTAACCCTTCTTTCGTAGCCCGCAAGGTCACCTAGACTTACCGCCTATTGAACATGCCTGGGATGTGATAGGTAGAAGACATTAGGCAAAGAAAACAAAATCTTCTTACTCTGGGTGCCAGCTCACCAAGGGATAGAAGGTAATAGAAAAATAAACGATCCATCTAGACAAGGAGCGAACAATCTGCTAACTGGACCAGAACCGTTCTGTTCCCCAAGTGGAAACCAATTTAAAGCGGAACTCAAGAACCTGAAAGACTCCATCTGTAACCTGGGATGATGGGAATCTTCCAACGGTCTATGGCACTCGTAGAAATTTCTCAGAACTTACGTTACGATCGGAAAAATCAAAAATTTTCCTTGATTTAAGTAAGAACAATCTTCGGATTATCACGGGGTTTCTAACAGGACACTTAATAGTAGATTGACGCCAAGAAACAACGGCGAATGCAGATTCTGTCGAGAAATGGGGAATTACCAGAACGCCTCATCATTGAGTGCACAAAGATGGCAACCATTCATGCCATGAAGTTTGGTATGACTGATATTCGAGATGGAAAATTGTAAATCCGTCCCACATACTGGCTTTTGTCAAAGCCCTGAGACTGTGTGATAAAGTGAACCCGAAGCATTAGAGTTAGCTCATTACTGGTCCAAGAAACGTAAAGTAAAAAAAGTTGAAAATTAAATTAAATGATTCTGGCAAATTTTTTCCTCGGAATGGAGCAAACATCATTAGAAAAATTAAAAGATACATATGCCATTAGCTATATATAGTGCATTTACTTAATTTTAATTAATAAAATGTAGAGGCTTTGTATCTCTTTACCTGAAAAATAAAAAATGCTTCTCCATCCACTGATGTCAGCTAGATATGCATAAAACACCATGGCAAAAACGGCTCCGGTCTGACTGCCTGAAGTTGATTGACTGGTATATCTGCTTCTTTCGCTAGGTGGAATCCATTTGGACCACAAATAGAATAAACTAGAATATGTCACACCCTTAAAATATCTTTGAGTAGAGATGATTGAAAGCACCAATATGTTTATTTACTACAAATATTCCCATAAATATTCTTCCAGCCAGAAAAAGATATACATTTATGGTAGCAAACAACGGGCTAAGCAAAGTGAATAAAGCAGCTCCTGCAACTCCTCCTCCGAAGACCAACTTTCCTCCAAACTTCTTGGAAAGGTATCCACCAGCAATCTGAGTCATTATATATCCATAGAAAAAGGAACTTAATAAATAACCTTGGATTTTGTTATCCCAGCTGAATTCTGGACCCTGTTAAAAATAATATATTTTATATAACGTTAGAGTTGTGTTGTTTTTATCGTACTATATTTTCTTTAGTGCCATTTGGCAATGTAACGTGTACGTCCTGAGTCATAGCCACAATACCTATACTTAAGTTAACTCGTACAGAATAAAGGTTGAAATATTCGAAAAAAACTAAAATAGCTAAAATGTTTCTTCTTTGTTTCCAAAATTTCCAACCCGATTTAGGCATTCTAAAAACAAAATCGAATGAAACAGCATACTCAAAAGCTTTAATACTTACGGAATTCCATTGTCAGTCTGATGATCGCCCATGATTTGTCATAGACATGTAGGTTACTAAGTTGAAATATATACATAAAACATGCTAATAAAATTCTCTATATACTAGAAAATTACATATATAATAGTTATGTTTTTACTAAAAATTTAAACTAATTTAAATAAACGTTGACAATGTCTTGTTAAATTCATAGGTTAAGTTTAAATAATACAAAGGTAAAAATTTCTGAAGGATGCTAGGTATTAGGTAAATTTAACGTTAATTATTACCACTTGTTACACATGATATAAAATAAATCAAATAAAAGACAGAATGGTTATTTGGCACTAACTTTGAATAAAAAGAGGCCCTACAAATATTTTAGCAAAATATTATTTACCGTTAATAACTAATAGGCCAGTAAGCGAGGATAAAAATAGGGTATTACCTCCGAATTCTAATTCCTCCAAATTCTAAGCAAAAAATGTTCTATAACATTTTTTCAGAAAATTAATATTTTCCGAGTTATTTAGGATTGAAAATCTTGGTTTTTCATCTAAAAACTTCATATTTTTCTGCAATTTTTTATAAATAACTCGAAAATCTTGCGTTTTATCGCAAAACTCATTATAAAGCATAAATGAAGCTTTTGGAATAACGAATCGATTTATTTTTTGTTGTTTACCATATAGGTGTAGTAATAGCCGAGTTATCACTCTGTAAACTTGATTCTTTATTTTTCGAAAACTAAATTGCAAGCTTCTTCCCTTAGGAGATGCAAGACCTTGTCGTTGGTGGGGAAGCTCCTGGTCAGGTGCTGGGGGAGTCCGCCCTAGCACTTGGCTTGGTCTAAGAAGCATCTCACTCATCGTCTTGTCCCTGACTGTAGTGTCGTGGCCAGGGAATTGCACCAAGACATATAACGATACCGGGCGGGGCCACGGACAGCCTCAACCTTGGGGCATCGGGGGGCACGCCATTGTATTTTACCCCTTACGTCTACATGCTCTGTAGAAGTGGACCGACTGTCCCTAGCGACTCATGGGAACACTATGAGATCTGGTAATAATAGTAATAAAAACATCACCGGTGTGGGGAAACCCCCTAGCGACACTGGGAACAGTAACAATGAAAGTTCCAAGGGGCCAAACCCAAAGAGAACTACAGGAGAGGTGGCTGACACTTGCGTGAGACCATCCTCCGCAAGTGACATACAAGTTTCCACCTCCTCCAAGGGTCGGAAGCCTATAGCCTGTCCAACGAGAAGATCCTTGACAGTGATAGATGTGTCTGTCATTTTAATTTCAAAGTAGTTTATTTTATTTTACAAAGAAATAAGTTGGTACAACTGGAACGCATAGCAGGAAATATTTAAAATTTGATTGACAAGATGACAAGTGATTACTTCAAAATATTGTGAAAAAAACTGTATAAAACTGAAAAAATGTAATCGAGTTATTTTATTTAATAAAAACGGTATGTGTTAATACAAAACAAACAAAGAACAAGACACTACATACCAAAAAAATATGAAAAAGAACTATTTTTTACTTTCAAGCTTTATGAAACTACCCGCATTTATGATTATATTTATCAATATAACTTATGTACAAATACAAATTTGTAATATTCCACAGGAATAAATAAAATAACATAGGTAAATAAAACAAACTATTTTATTAATAATAACACCTACCAAATTTTATACCTTAAAGGTTGATTAATTAACTTTAATCTTAATTTTTTTAAACCAGTACCTTTTGGCATTCTTTTTCTGCAGTACTAAAATCCATTATTTACCTATCGTGTGATGTCGATATTTTCCAGCTACTCCAGTTTTTAGTATGTGTTTAGTTTGATCCTTCTACCATATACGAGTTTATTTATTACGAGATTGCACTTATCTACGACGAAATGGTATACAAACTTTAACGATGGCAACTTCATTGGTGTATAAGACTTTCTGCCTGGACAGCGAGTATTAACCATAAACTGTGCTGTGGGTCTACAGTTAATTTTCACTCGATTTTTCCTCCACTTGACTTCAAAAGACACAGAACACACGTACTAATACGAATCAAAATGCATCATCTTCCAAAACGCAGGGTATTTAACAAAAGTTGACACAAAATTATAACCTATAATTTGGCAAGACTTTGACAAGCGTCAAAAATGACAAAAATCTAAAGGCGAGTTCATACGCATCGGCGTCCGTTTATCGTTCATCGTTCCGTCAAACCAATAAAATTGAAATACGATCTGTCATTTTTTAAATAAACCAATAAAACTGGTTAAAAACAACAAGACACGACGCATGACGGATTTATATTTAAACCCATCCATAGATAACTTAAAAATTATTAGAAACTTTTTTTAGTAAAATAAATAGATTGGTATGGGACGTCATCTGCTTTTCCTCTGTCATCGTCTGTAGAAATCTTACCTGAGAAAAAAAACAGAGTATACCTCCTACCTCTAAACCCAACAGACGAAGTTCATTTTGCTCTTAAAAATTAACCAAGGCATTTGTTGACACGAGTCAAAAAACAATATATTCAGAAGACATGGTTCTGAGCGAAAAATAATGCTTTTGGAAAATTTGCTTAGGAAATTATTGCACAGGTTTTTTAAAGATAGGGTAAAAACCCATTCTTCGATTAAACCTGTATAATAAATCAAATACTAAAATAATAAACTTGTCCAAAATTTTTCCGTTGCGTTTTTTTTTGCATCTTGTTGTAGGTTCTCATACCTTTATATATTTTTTTTCTTTTATTATTCTCTATTTTTGTTGTTGTTATAAGCGAAAAGAAGAAAACTCAAATGAAGTAAAGACTTTTAAAGTGCTTTTTAATAAATAGTAATTCAGAAAATTTATTTCATTAATTTTCATTATATTCGGGCTGTTCTTCACCAGTGGATTTTTTAAGATAGGGTTTTTTTTCAATATCCCAAGGTTGCCTTAATCCAGAAGCAAAAACCATAAAAAATATTGCTCCAAATAGGTATAAACTTGCTGTTATATAAAATATGATTCTCCATTGTTCTGCAGTCTAAAAAAGTTACAAAATTATATCAAAATAATTTATCGTTACATTTGTGTGTAAAACAATTTTTAAAATGGATATCACCGATTTATTATTTATTATTAAATTAGTGTAGTAAATTCATACTTTAAATTATCTTCTTATTTCATTTTAAAATTTATTCAAATTAATTATATTTACGTTATTCTTCGGAAACTTAATATGTTTGACATATTAAGTTATATTAATAATAAATGCAATAAATTAGTTATGTTGTGTGTTTGGTTTGGTGTCTATTTGTCTATTTAATAACATTTTAACTATCTTCCTGCAATTTCTTAAACAAATTCTATATACGCTTAAGTGTACTTTCAAAATTTTATATTATTGATTCTAGACTTACCGGATTATCAGTGGAAATTACATATCCAGCAATAATAGGACTTATAATTCCAGGAATGGTGCCATATGTATTTACGATTCCGAATAGGATGCTTGCATTTACTGGAGCGATATCCAAGGCATTTACACTAGAAAATTTTATAGTTAATAATTAAGTAAGTATAGAAATACAAATTAAATGAAAATTCACTCTGTGAATTTTTTGAGAGAAATAAGTGAGAAAAAAAAGACTAACTAAACCAAAAGATACAAAACTTGATAATATGTATATGTTGGAGGCAGATGTCCGAAATAATTAGACATATGGCGATTATTAAAAAAAACTACCTATATCCACAAAGTTACGCGGAAGAGTTTTCATTGCATTGGTTTCAACTTCTATGCGGAGGGTGTTAATCTTTTGTTGTTATATTATACTGAAAAAGATTAACCCCCTCCGCAAAGAAGTTATATAAAAACTATTTATAACCACGAAGTTGCACGCATCTGGCAAGTTTATTATAGACAAATCGCCATATGTTCGATCGAATTCGGCATCTGCCAATATATACAGAGAAGACCAGGCTACTAGTAACATAGCAAGTTGCCGGACGAATTTACGTTTACCCGTTTTGCGTTCGTACTCGAGAGTCACTGCCGGCTAGTCGGCTGGTCAGGCAATACGCAGTTGCAGTTGTGCTCGGACGGGTCGGTCGTGACAGACTAGGAATATGACGCGAGTGCCGAGTATTTATTATTTTCATTTTAAGTGTTTACCTTCACTTAAGGTAACATTTAAAATAAAAATACTTAAATATTTATTATTTGAGTGTGTTTACAAGCCAAAACTAAACATAAATAAATTCTCTAAACCCAAAAAAAAACTATAATATTACTCTAAATAAAAAAAAGTTATAACAAGTGTTCAAACAGACCACCTTCTTGTGCTAGACAGAAGTCTAGGCGGTCGTAAAATGTGATGAGGAGGAAAAGCAAAGGCATGCTTTCAATGCTAAAATTGCTGTAAATCGTTACTGGCTTATTCAAAAGCTAATAATATACAATAAAAATAAATTCCAGTAAAACTTAAGTTTAGTCAGTCTAGATCAGTGATTCCCAAAGTGACCCCATCGTTAGATCTAATCATTTTTTGACGTGTTTCGGGAACATGGTTCTGTGAATACTAAGTTTTTACTAGCGATATATTTTATTGATAATAATAGTATTACTGGTACCTTATAATAGCTATAGCAAAGGAGCCCATTCCTACAGCAAATACTAAACAAAACACAGTTCCAGAAGCTTCTCCCCAAAAGGCTGCACCCAACATAAAACACGTCTGCGACAAAAACCCAATAGCCATAAACGTTTTTCTTGCCCAGGTTATGCTTAGAAGTTTCTTTTGGACAACCCTGTCTGCCAGTTGACCTGTAACTTGCATCATTATGGCTATAAATATGTAGGGCAATGCAGAAAGTATTCCTGATTTTGAAATGTCGAAGTTAAACACATCTGTAAAACGAATATTTATGTTTGTTTTCATATATAATTTTCAAATTTACCTTTGAAATACTTTGGTAGGAGGGTAAGCAAAGTATAAAATCCCCAAGTTTCGCAAAATACTGCCACCTGTAATGCCCACACAGCTTTAGATGTTAAAACATGTTTCCATGGTACTGAAACTGATTTGGTGGGCTTTGACTCCTTTAAGGCTTGCTGAATGTATTGTAGTTCGGAGTTTGATATCCACTTGTCTGTTTCTGGAGACTCTTGTATTAGCAAAACCCATAGTATGTACCAAACTAATGCCAGCCCACCTATAAATAAGAATATGTATTAGTTTTACATATTGGTGATCAAGAGTTACATATTGAAAGAAAAAAAGTTTAATAAATAACTCTAAAATCTCACCGGAAAACATGTTATCACGATTTGTTATTTTTATATAAGACGAAGTATATTTCTCTATTTTTAAACAAGAAATAAATATTAAAAAAAGTATAGAGAGAACTAATTTCCTTTAAATATTTTCCTTGGTGAACACTATCCAAAAACTACTATCTTACCTGAAAAGTAAAACACACTCCTCCAACCACTGGCGTCAGCTAAATAAGCATAAAACATCATAGCAAAAACTGCTCCAGTATAACTGCCTGAATTTGCTTGACTAGTAAACCTGCTCCTTTCACTGGGAGGAATCCACTTAGCCCACATAGAGAACAAACTAGAATACGTCACACCCTTAAAACATTTTTTTAATGATTGAAAGCACAAATCACTCTTAGTTACCTCAAATATTCCCATGAAAATTCTTGCAGCCAAAAGAAGATACACATTTACGGTTGCAAAGAACGGACTAAGCAAAGTAAAGAAAGCAGCCCCTGCAACACCTCCTCCAAAGATTAACTTTCCTCCAAACCTCTTAGAAAGGAATCCTCCAAGTATTTGAGTCATTAAATATCCATAGAAAAACGAACTTAATAAATAGCCTTGAATTTCGTTATTCCATGTGAATTCTGGACCCTGTTTAAAAGTATATTTATGTACATATAGTGATGGTTTTGTATTTTACTTTTCCTACTATGTTTTGTTCAGTGCCATTTGGTAATAATACATATCTGTCTTGTGTCATAACCACAATACCAATACTTAAGTTAACTCGTAAAGAATATATATTCAAATATCCGAAAAAAACTAGGATAGCTAAAATATATCGCCTTTGTGTCCAAAATTTCCAAGTTGTTGAAGGCGACCTAAAGATTAGTCAAATGAAAATTAAAGGTTGAAAAATATTTAATACTTACAGGATTTCATTATGAATTTTTTGTTCGTCCATTGGTTTAGATTATATTTTTAAATATAAACTTATAGCAACGTTAATTATATTAATGTTCTTATATCTGAAGTAGTTTACATTATATTTAAATTCTAGTATTTTTTATCTTATTTATTGATAATTATTGATCTCGATCACAATTAAGTTAGTTGTTATATTTTAAACAAATTATTACTGTCTGGTTAAGGTCTGTTAATGTAAAATTTGAAATTTCTAAAACACACAATAGTAAAATCAAGGTTAATTTACATTTGACATAAAAGAGATCTAATACTATTAAAAGATTCAATGTTTACTTAATAATAAAAAGATTTTTAGAAATGACACTTTTATGCTGGTTTTTATCAACATATTAGGTAGGATTAGTTCAATCTAAGAATATTACGATACGGGATTTATGAGAAAATTTACGACAAAATTTTATATTATACATAAAACAAAATAAATCACTTGCATTATTTTATTAAAATTAAAATACACTCACCGGCAAAAAAATCCGGCCACTAAAAACTAGTCCCAATTTCAGAGTTGGATTTTTTTGCGAACCACTCATTAGATTTTGATGATTTTTTTAAATTGTAAATTAATTTCTTCTTAACGGATGCTACGTCAGCAATTTTTATTCCGAATTTATTTTGAGCATATACAGGGCACACAACAATAAGACGAAGTTTTTTGCTCGAACTTTGTAACACCCTGTAGAGTGCAGCAGCTGTAGTAGCTATTGTTAAATCAAATCACATTGTAGCCTGATCTTTTGTGAGCATTTTATTTTTTTAATCAAGACATTATCTCCAATATGAACAGTGATAATGTCGTGATTAAAAACAAAATGTTTACAAAAGATGAGACTACAATGTGATTTGATTTAGCAATAGTTACTACAGCTGCTGCATCCTACAGGGTGTTACAAAATTTGGGCAAAAAACTTCGTCTTATTGTTTTGCCCTGTACATATGCACAAAATAAATTTGGAATAAAAATCTCTGACGTAGCATCCGTTAAGAAGGAATTAATTTACAATTTAAAAAAAATCATCAAAATCTAATGAGTGGTTCGCGAGAAATCTAACTTTGAAATTGGGACTAGTTTTTAGTGACCGTTTTTTTTTGCCGGTGAGTTTATAATAAATTATATATTTTTATAATATCACTTGACCGAATTTGGTTTATTCTCTTCTTGTTCTTTGGATTTGGCCCATGGTTGTAGTTCTCCTGAAGCACACGATACAAAAAAGAAAGCGCCAAACAAGTATAATCCGGCCGAAATAAAAAATACTACCCTCCATTCGTAAATCGTCTAAAAAATGTAAAGGAGGTAAATAGTAAGAAAGTCTTAAGTAAAAAGATATATGACATACAGGGTTATTGGAGATAATATATCCAGACACAATTGGACTCATAATGCCAGGCATGGTTCCAAAGGTATTGCTTATGCCTAACAGTACGCTGGCATATTGTGGAGCTATATCCAGAGGATTTACACTGAAATGTATTAAAATTATATTTTGATGTTATGTTTGTTATGGTTAAAATGGATACCTTAGTATACTGGGTGCGTCTCAAAACTGGCTCACCCCTATAACTTTTTGATTTTTTCAGATAAAAAAAACGAGATTTGGTAGGTTAGTATATGACATAAATTATTTTCCCAAGGCTCTTTGATTAAAAATTAGTGTTTTTAACAGATCCATGGCCAGGGGCGGGTACAAGAATTTATTTTAGGGGGGTCCAAAATAGAAAGTAATGTAGAATACGCTTTTAGGGTGCCATTTTTAACAAAAAAGCCTAATATTTAATACAACTTACAGATCTTAGGGGGGGCCGGGCCTCATAGGCCCCCGCTCTGTATCCGCCACTGTCCATGGCACTCTAGATTGAAATTTAAAATACGAGTTTTTTAAAGCGAAAATGTAAAAAGTTGACATATGATATGCCATTCTATTGAAAATGTCATTTTCTATCGAATAAAGTAAAAATATACAGGCGTGCCATTTAAACATCAAAAGTTGTAGTTATTTCCGGTGAAACAGGAAATGACCAAAAACAATCAATTCTAATTTATGTCATATACTAACATACCAAATCTCAGTTTTTTATCTAAAAAAATAAAAAAGTTATAGGGGTGAGACACTTTTCAGACGCATCCGATATACAGGGTGTGTCTTAAAGAACTTTACCGTTTATCCCTTTACTGTTTTTCAAACAACTCCAAAATAAACGAGTCATTATACTTTGGAAATTTAAAATAAATATATTTTTTGGTTAAAGTTTGAGAAATAAAAGTTGATATACAGGGAGTTCCAATATTCCGTGGACATAGAGTCACTACGTATTTTTGAATCAAAATAAGTTAGTTGCACACAATCTAACTCTATACAAAAACGTTTTCGCAGTTTTCGCCAACTAGATTATTAGCAAATACTAGATATTTTGTGCTTACATAACTTGATGTGACAAGAAATAATTTTGAAATAATGTGTCTGTTATTTTGATTCCAAAAATATGTAGTAGTTGATGTTCACGGAATATTGTGGCACCTTGTATATCCATATAGAAATAACATGCAGTAAATAAGCAAAAAATATGCCGGGTGCGTCTCAAAAAGCGACTCACCCCTATAACTTTTTTATTTTTTCAGATAAAAAAACGAGATTTGGTATGTTGGTATATGACATAAATTAGGATTGATTGACATATTAAATTGTTTTTGGTCACTTCCTGTTTAGAAATGACTACAACTTTTGATTTTTAAGTAGCACCCTCGGTATATTTTTACTTTATTCGATAGAAAATGACACTCTGAATAGAATAACATGTTATATGTCAACTTTTGACATATTTGCTTAAAAACAAGTCGTATTTTAAATTTCAATCTATACGGTTATGTTAAAAACAGTAATTTTTAATCAAGGAGCCTTGGAAAAATAGATTTGATTACTTAATGTTTTTCGTGTCTTGTCCTGGCAAGTTAAAAGATGCCCAAATCGTATTTTTAATCATATCTCAGTTTTTTCAAAACGAACAAGGGTGGCTCATTAGCATATTTGGAAAAATCATTTTTTACGAATAATTTGGTACCACACACTTTCGAATAAAGTAAAAAATACCAAGGGTGTCATTTAAAAATCAAAATTTATAGTCATTTCTGGTGATACAGGAAGTGACCAAAAACAATTGAAAACGCCAAACAATCCTAATTTATGTCATATACTAACATACCAAATCTCGTTTTATTATCTGAAAAAATAAAAAAGTTATAGGGCTGAGTCAGTATTGAGACGCAACCGATATTGTTCCTCTTTTGTTTAGAAAAATATCTTTAAACATTTAAAATCAATTCATTAACAAATATTATGAACTAAAGTAATATTTTTACCTGAATCCTGCCCATGCAAAGGCACCTAGGCCTACAGCCATAGATAAACACATTACTGTAACGGTACTGTTAAATACGAAGGTAACAGCCATCAGGAAAATAAATTGTGCAACAAATCCGAAGAAATTGAAATATTTTCTCGTCTGAGTAACCGTTAGATATTGTCTAGTTATGAGAAAATCAGCTATTTGTCCTGACAATGCAACCATTATCGACATTGCGACATAGGGAAGACTGGAAAGAAAACCTGACGTGCCCAATTTAAAACTGTAAATATCTGTAAAATATATTGTTTAGTGTTATTGTTCTATTTAATATTTCCTATTACCATTCAAGAATTTTGGTAACTGAGTCATGAAAGTGTAGAAGCCCCAATTTTCGCTGAAGTTTGCCACACATATTGACCACACGGCTTTAGAAGAAAATATCGATTTCCATGGAACGGCAATTTCTTGTAATTTATCACTAGAATTTACTTCCATAGAAGATTGAATATATTTAAGCTCCCAATCGCTAATATTCGAATCATTATCAGGTGCATTTGCTACTATAAGCATCCACAGAGTATACCATATTAGTCCCAAAACACCTATAGAACAGATATTAAACGAATTAGCTTGATTTTCATGCATCCGTTATCGGACGATACGATGATACGATAATAATTTTATTGGTTGAATTCTTCGATTGGTTAGAAAATTACGCAGTTTTTAAACTTATTGCACTTTCAGTCCTCCGTTCATCGGATGTACGATTTGCTTGTGATTGGTGTCGTTTTATATTTTTATTTCCATAACGATTTCGCTGTTTTACTTATAGTCTAAGAGCTAGCAACGGTTTTGAGAGAGAATTTTAAGAAAGCTGGTTCTTTATTGGCTCTTAGCTCTAAATATATTTTTTGCTAAGCTCTCTGGAACAGAGTGCGGACCGTCTGGCTGCGGGTAGACGTTGCGTTCACTACTGTTCATAATATCTGTATTTAAGAACTGTTCACTACTGCGCATCACAAATTCGCCCTGTATTTCAGAAACTAAGGAGGCTATTTCAGAAACTAAGCAAAGTAATATAAAAATCGCATCATTGTATCTCTACTCATACACGAGAAATTCCATAAAACACACAAAAATGGGATACCCAGTACAGATGTGGTGCGCAGTAGTAAACCGCAGTAGTCTATAGGCAGCCAGACGGCCCGCACTTTGGTCAGGAGAGCACAGAAAAGCATAGCAAAAGATATATTAAAGAACCAGCTGTCTTAAAATTCTCGTTTTCCTTACATTAGTCTTTCCCTGGTACTATTCTAAAATAAAACGTCTGTTATCGTACGAGCTTTCTCCGTTGGCGTGCTGGAGTAAAAAATTACGCATCAAACACACTCCAAAATGTTCATGGCGTTATGACCAATTAGAGCGCCGCGCCGTCGGACCATCGTATCAACGGATAACGGACGCATGAAAAGCAAGCTTCAGGAAGTTTTATTTTTACTGTAATATTTTACCAAAAAAGTAAAATATACTACTCCAACCAAACGCTTCAGCCAGTAACGCACTCAAAGGCATAGCTACGACAGTTCCAACATAACTACCAGACGAGGCAAGCATAGATAACCTGGTTCTCTCTAAAGGTGGTGCCCATTTAGACCAAATTGCATGCAAACTTGGATATGTAACACCCTAAAGAAAAAAATAATGTTTAGTTTCCACTCAAAAAACAACTATGAAAACAGTTACCTCAAATACTCCTTCGATTATTCGGACAGCGAGTAAAAGATAGACATTGGTTGTAGCTAACCATGGTGTGATAATAGTTAGTGCTGCTGTTACAGCTATTCCTGTACCGAAAATAAGTTTTCCGCCATATTTTGCTGAGAAGTAACCTCCTAATAATTGAGTAGTGATGTATCCGTAGAAGAATGAGCTGAGAATGTAGCCTTGTATTTCGTTGCTCCAATCAAATTCTGGCCCCTAAAGAAAATTTCCCCAAGGAAAATATGAGTTTGATTTATTACTTTAATTTAACACTGTTATCTATCTATCTATCTATATTTTGCTGAATATTTTTTTTATTGCATTAATTGCATTATAGTTATTAATGATACAAGTTCGATACGAACATCATAATGAAACGTGTGTAACGTAGTTACACAAGTTTCATTAAAAAGTTCGTATCGAACGTGTATCATTCAAAATTTAATCTACGACGCGACACGAGGGACGATCCAAAGAGATTTGATTTAATTTAAAATATCAGAGATATCCTCATAAAAATTAAAATTCAAAATTATCAGGTGCCCATATTAGTCGAGGCCGTGGTAACCGTGGTTGTTGGTTGCTTCCATTTTGACTTTGACAACTCAATTATTGATGTTCAATTTTGTGTTAAACCTTCAGTTTTAGCAAAAAGCAAAAAATAATATTAATATGGGTGATTCTGATTCTGAAAGTGTCCCTTCGGATATTGAAGGCATTGCGCAAAACGTTGTCGATTTCCAACTTTCCGAAAAATCAAGACAAACGTACGAGCAAGCCTATGTAAAACATGAAGATTGGTGTAAAGGGAAAGGAATCAAGAATAGTAAGTAGTAACGAAAAGGTTCTCCTGGCATATTTTGAACATCTTTCAAAACATAGGAAGGCTTCATCACATTGGGTAGATTATTCCATGCTACGTTCAGTTATATCAGTGAAGAAAACAGATATTAGTAAGTACGTCCATTTAATTGCATTTCTAAAAAGAAAATCGGAAGGATTTCGGTCAAGAAGTCAAGAATTTTAAGAAAAGAAGACATAACTCGTTTTTTGTTGGAAGCTGATGATAAGACTTATTTCCTGACAAAAGTTTCATTGATAGTGGGACTTGCGGGAGCCTGCCGGCGCGTATCGAGTTGACAAATCTGCAGCTGCAAAATGTTAAAGATGAAGGACAATGCATTCATGTCATTATTCTATTTACGAAAACAAAGATATCACGAAATTTTTTTTATAACGAAAGGGAATATTGAAGGAATAAATATGGTGGAAATGGTTCGAAGATATATAGCTATGCGGCCAAGAACGGAAAATGGCGTACAGAAATGGAAAATGTATTAAGCAACCCGTTGGCATTAATACTTTAGGGAAAATGCCGTATAAAATAGCATTGTTCCTAAGTCTTCCAAATCCACAACAATACACTGGACATTGTTTCCGTAGATCGTCTGCGTCCTTGCTTGCACATTCAGGAGTGGATTTACTAACTGTTAAAAGACATGGTGGTTGGAGCTCTAACACAGTGGCAGAGAGCTATATAGAAAATTCCAAAAAAAAATATGAAAAAAGTATCATGTAATATTTTGGGTAACATTTCTGGCAATGATGGGTCTTCAACAAGTTCAAGCACTCAGGAAATAAATTTACTTTCTAAAAATTCAACTCACCTGTCATCGTCTGGAATTAATTTAACCAATTGTACTGATATTATAATTAATGTTTACAATAAATAAACGTATTTAGGTACCTTTTTTTGCTTGTTTCTTATTTTTAAATTTGCGTGTTATTATGAATTCATAATAGCACTAGTGCTATTATGAAAGCCATAATGACATCCAAATGACAATGTTAAATGTGTCATAATGACATAGTCGTAGATTAAGATATTTATATATGAATACTGTAATGCTATTTTGAAAGAATATAGAGTCAAAAGTAAAACATATTCTAACAAAATATCTCATAAGAATTATGTATCTGTTATAATTATCACTGCGCTTGACATAGAAATTTTTAAATTATATTATGTTACTGGAACTCATATTTTCTCCAAAAAGTCATATGGGTATTTCGCCACTAATTGTCAGCCGCGGTTTACTAATAACCAAATTTGCCTAACGGACAAAAAAATGCTTAACGTTTCGGGAAGTATATCTCTTCCCGTCAAAAAAAAACAAATAACAAAGGAAAAAACTATTTAAAATATCTAAATGCAACTATTACAACAGATACATCAACAGATACGTCTACAAAAACCGTTGACGTTCTGTTAAAATCACATTATAACAAGTTAAACTTCAAAATTAACAATTACTATGTGATAACAATTACTTAGTAAGGTAAAACCAAAAAGCTTCAAACTTTCTGTATGATTATTTTTTAATTTGTTTTTAATTTTTATAATATGTTATATTTATTTCTGTTATGTTCTTTAAAATCAAAGAAGCGGAGCCATACATTACTAACATCTAGAGATGCATGAGCAATACATTTAATTTTGTTAGATTGTATTGAAAAAGTCTCTTTTACTTTTATTTAGAGGCTGTCACTTCTTCCATTATAATTTTTCCGTTGTTAAAATTTACTTTGTGCCCTGTGTCCCATGAATGCTGACAAATCTTAGATTTTTGAAAGTCGCCCTTTCTAAATAATCTTTATGTCCTTTAATTCGGACATTTAAAAAAATAAAAAAAATCATTTAAATAAACATAACATACGTAGAAATTAAAAAAAAAATAAAAAAAACATACAGAATGTTTGAAGCTTTTTGGTTTTACCTTATTAAGTAATTGTTATTAGGTAGTAATTGTTAATTTTGAAGTTTAACTTGATAAAACGTGATTGATAACTTAAAAGTGTTCTTGAGTTGCATTTAGATATTTTAAATAGTTTTTTCTTTGTACCTACTTTGTGTTTTTTGTTTGCTTCCAACGCGACGGGGAGATATGCTTCCCGAAGCGTTAAGCATTTTTGTCCGTTAGGCAAATTTGTTTATTAGTAAACTACTGCTGACAATTTTAGTGTCCGTTGGATTAACGCAGCAGTGTTTACAAAAAGTAACTATTTTATTTTGTAGATTTTCATACAGTGGCGAAATACCCATAGGACTTTTTTGGAGAGACGAATCCGCCACAGAGGTTTAGATATTTTTTATCTCATATTTTGTTAAAATTAATAAAAATATGTTATTGCTTATTATTCTTTGATAATTTAATAATTTCAAACTATAAAATATTTAGATACTCACAATGTTAATGACGGTGCCATTTTCCAAAGTTTCATATCTATCCGATGTCATAGCAACTATAGCGATGCTCAAATTTACTCTTAAAGCATAGGCATTAAAGAACCCAAAAAATGCCATAAATGCAACTACATATCTCCTGTGTTTCCAGAATGACCACTTTGATGGAAAAGAACTAGAATTACATGAGTTATGTTTGGTTCATCTTATAGTTTTAATCAATATTATTGCAAATTACCTCTGATCATATTCTGCAGCTAATTTACTGTCCATTTCACTAAGAAAAATGTCTAAAGTTTTAATTGTACAAGAAGACTACTGTTTATTTCATTTTTATATAGCTAAAGTATACGTCGAATAATACTATCTAACATACTAAACACGCGTTATAATGAAAAAGTGAGATAAACTAGTTATTCAAAGTCTTGAAAATATTTTACTTAATTATTTTATGTTTATTTGAATAAACAAAGACGAATATTTGAGTGTATGTCTATACAACTTACCGTAAAGTAATTTTAGTAGATAATCCTTGTTATTAAACATTAACCTAGCTTAAGAAATATTTTTATGAGATTTTGGAGCTTGATTATTGCGTGAAAATACTAAGTTTATTTTCTATTTGCAATTTGGTATTTTTAATTATAATAATAATATTATCATAAAGTCTCCACATAACATTTTACCTTCCGTTTAAACTGTGAGTTAATGGCCAAAACTGTCCTCTATTCCAGAGGAAGGTTGGACATTCTAGGCATCCCTATAACTCTTCTCTTTTCTCTAACATATTAAAAAAAGTTCTCTTTTTTATACATTAAACTCAAAATAAAAAAATTATAGTCGTCTTGAATGGCAATGCTTAATAAAATTGTTAATCTGGCATCTATATCTCTTTTGCTTGGCAATAATATCTCTTTGTAGACGAAATATTTGTAGAAACGATAAACATATTTAGCCTTATTAACTTTACTTATGGTTAGCTTATGATGTGATGTGAAATAAAAAGTTTTGTAGAAAATCTTTGTTTTATTTTAAGAAGTTTCGAGTATAACTTTGCTTAAGAAAGTAAAGCCCAGTTGACACGTGTACTTGGATCCAATATACTTGGATGCTGCCATAATTGCCATATAAATATACTTATATCCTATATGGCAATATCCAAGTGTATTTGGTCAAAGTACACTTTAAGCCGCCTTAAGCAACGTAAGAAACCATCAACCGCTTGTAAAATTCTTGATGCATGTTTTTTGAGCATTTTTCTACGAATAATTTGATACTACATACTTTGTATTTTGAGTCAAATTGTCGGTATGAACGCAGCCATTGCACCCTGGATTGAAATTTAAAATACTATTATTTGAGAGAAAATGTTGACATTTGAAAAGTCATTCTATACAGAATGCAATTTACTATTAAATTAACTACAAACATACCGAGGCTATTATTTAAAAAGCAAATGTTATAATCATTTCCGGTGAAACAGAAAATAACCGAAAATAATTGAATATGTGAATCAGTCCTGATTTATGTCATATACAAGTACTACATACTGAATCTCGTTTTTTTTTTGTCTGAAAAGTACAAAAGTTATAGGAGTGAGCCACTTTTTGAAAACACCCGGTATAGTAATAAGTAATAACACGTAGTAAAAAAATAATAAAATAATTATTAGACAACGGGGTATATAGAATACTATAAATATCTATACCGGGTGCGTCTCAAAAGTGGCTCATCCCCTATAACTATTTTATTTTTTCGGATAAAAACAAACGAGCTTTGGTATGCTAGTATATGACATAAATTAGAATTGATTGATATATTCAATTGTTTTCCGTCACTTTCAGTTTTACCGGAAATGACTACAACTTTTGAATGGCAGTCTCGGTATTTTTTTACTTTATTCGATAGAAAATTATACTTTGAATAGAATGACTTATCATATGTCAACTTTTGACATTTTCGCATATGGTTTATTTGAAATTATAAAATGCGGTTCATAACGACAATTTGACTCGAAATACCAAGTGTGTGGTATCAAATTATTCGTAAAAAAATGCTTTTCCAGATATGCTAACGAGCTACCCTCGTTCCGTTTGAAAAAGTTGAGATATGATTAAAAATACGATTTGGGCATCTTTGAACCGACCAGGACAAGGCACTAAAAACATTAGACGACCAAATATATTTTTCCAAGGCTCCATGATTAAAAATTAGTGTTTGTAACTAGTAACTCTAGATTGTAACTCTAGATTGAAATTTACAATACAACTTTGTTTTAAGCGAAAATGTCAAAAGTTGACATATGATATGTCATTCGATTCAGAGTGTCATTTTCTATCGAATAAAGTAAAAAAATACCGAGGCCATTTAAAAATTAATAGTTGTAGTTATTTCCAGTGAAACAGGTAGTGACCGAAAACAATTGAATACGTCAATCAATCATACGTCATCAATCAATACGTAAATCAATCATTGAATCACGTCATATACTAACATACCAAATCTCGTTGTTTTATCTGAAAAAATGAAAAAGTTATAGGGGTGAGCCACTTTTGAGGCGCGTATAGTATATAGAATATTATAAAATTCAATTGTACAAATATTGGCAATTGGAAAAAAATATTATTTCTAACATTATAAGTGGAATATTAGAGACATAAATGTAATTTAAAATCAGTAATTATAATATATATATTATCATCTATTGATATTAAAATTAACAGTAAATACATAAAAGTATACTCGTATATTCGTATACAGGGTGTTCCTTAAAATGACATGCTAATATTTAAGGGGGTGATTTTTGGGTCTATTCTAAGAAAAAAACTTCATATGAATGTATGTCCTAAATATCTTTACTTTTCAGATACAGGGTGGTAAAATTTTCGAATTTTTTTATCAAAATATCTCTGATGTTTTTTTTTGTACACGTCTTCCATGCATTTTGATGCATATTTTGATATATAAAAAAAACGTTTTATTTTTAATTTCCTTCCAGCCAACGCAGAAACGATTTCCACGCAACAGTCACCGGATCAGATTTTCAGCGATTTGACCCTGATGTAAACTGACTTTAATTTTGTTAGGTTGTTAATGTTAAGCAAAAACTATGAATCGGACGAAAAAAATCAAGAGATAAAAAATGTTTAATTAGAAATCAAGAAATTTTGAAATTAACTCAGAAATTAAGATGTTTCGGGATTTCATATGGAGTTTCTCTCTTTCTCTCTTCATTCATATGAAGTTTCTCTCTTAGAATAGGTTCAAGAATCGCCCCCTTAAATATTAACATGTCATTAAGAAACACCCTGTATAATGATTGTAAATGGTGTTGATTTTAAATAAATATATAAATTTTTCTTAAAATAGATATGTTAGTTTTATATGAATCAATAAACTAAAAGGGCTAAAAAGTCAAACAGAATAATATCCTAACGTAATAGATGTTTATAATATTTACCTTTTAAGCACAATGTTTTTCGTTCAATGTCAATTCATTAATTCGAGATTTTATAGTTGTCCAGCACAGTAAAATTACAGATATTGTTAGCAAAATTTAATCGACGTGTGAACAATTATTTTAAATCTAATTTAGGCACGAAAACAATATGTAATTAGGCGGTATAACGATGAAAATATTATAGGATACCTGTAATGTGTTTTTTGATATTAATAACAACTACATTTTTTGTACCAATTTATTATTTCCTACAATTCATCATCATTCGTAAAAGTTTTGTTTTCAACTCCTTTATTTTTGTCTTGTTTTTCAACACCAGAGTCTTCATTTTTTTCAATAGCCCATGGTTGTAACTCACCAGATGCTAAAGAACCGTATATTATTGCACCAAATAAATAGACGGCTGCTGATATATAAAACACTATTTGCCACTCGTGCACTTGCTATAAAATAACAATTAAGTTAAAAAAGGGTTTACGTTGAGATATAGTAATATGTACTTACTGGTGGTTTAGAAACAACGTAGCCGGATAGTATGGGACTGACAATGCCTGGAAGAGTGGCAATGGTGTTGCCGATACCCATGAGAACACTTGCGTACTGTGGAGCAATGTCTAGATGGTTTACACTGAAAAAAAATGGATTAATAAATAAAATTCCATCTTTTTAGGTAGAATTCTATATAGATAAGTTAGTACAGAGTTAATATTTTATTGTTTCCCTCATTAACAGGCTGTAACTTTTTATTTTTCGACCTAGAACATTCTTTTTTTCTGAAATGGCGTTCGCAGGTTTATGACTAGAAAATAAACAATCTTTTATTTAAAAAATTGCCGACGTTTCGACGTGTATTTTCGTCTTTAACAGGGCTATTTTCAGCAGATAAAGACGAAAATACACGTCAAAACGTCGGTAATTTTCTTTTACTACTACAAAAACCTTTTATTTTGTCTATCACAAGGATGCAAATCTACTATTAATTTTTTCTAGTTTCAATATTGAATTTTTAATACGTATTACCAATAATGTCATACGCTGTCAAATGTCTCATATATTGGTAAAGATTGTATTTTTATAAATGAAAAACCCTATATACAGGGTGTCCCAATATTTATGAAGCACTTTTGTATAAAGGTAAATTATGTTCAATAAACTTATATTCAGTCTAAAAATACGTAGTACTTCTATGTCCATGGAATATTAGGACACCTTGTAGGTATATTAAAAGTGCACATTTATATTAGATGGCACATTTTTCTGATTTCAAAAATTTAGCACACGTGCCCTTACTTTTTAATATTTTTATCGAAAAAAAAATGATAAAATATACAGGGTGAGTATTAAATAAGCAATATTTTCCAGGTTAGTAGATCTCGAAAAAAAAATCATATTTTCTCTGTACCGTTGTTAAAATAACCCTAAAATAACCTAGTTATTTTACTTCGAAAATTTGAAAAAAAAAATATTTTTTACTTAAATTTTGAGAACCCCTGGACCTTTTCTGGGTTTTCTTTCTTGTAAATACAATCTACTACCTATGTTGCCATATTATCAAGAAGTTATATTTTTTAAGTAAAAACTAAAAAAAAATCCAAAAAGTTTTCGCAAAAAAACCTCATAGACGTGTTTCTGTACACCTAAAATATTTGCACTTATTTCAGACTCACCCTGTATATTTGCAATGTTAACATTTTTATTAGTTTCAAGTCAGACATACAGGGTGTCCCAGAAAAAAGTGCAAGTATTTTAAGGGGTGGTAAATCTCGATAAAAGAAACATATTTTCTCTTTATCGTTTTTCAAATAAGTTCAAAATGACGGAGTTATTTTACTCTGAAAATTTCCAAAAAAATGTTTTTTTGCTAAAATTTTCAGAACCACTGGATCTTTTCTAGATTTTCCTTCTTGTAAATTTAATCTAATACATATGTTGCTATATATTATCAAGAAATTATTTTTTTTAACTAAAAACTAAAAAAAAAATTTCAAAAAAATTTCGGATTTTTATTTTTTTTTCGCGAAAAAAACCTCATTATGCGTGTTTCTGTTTTCTGTGTTTTTTTTTATAGGCGTGTTTCTGGGGTTGAACTATACTACCAGTTAAAATACTTGCACTTATTTCTGGGACACCCTGTATAGTTAGGAGGACATTAGTTAGAATTTAAAATGTAGAGTGGTTTTACATCTACTATTTTTACACGATTCTATCAAAATTTGAATATAACTTTTATACATTATAAGACTGCTATTTGGTTTTCATATTATACAGCGTAGTACTTCCTATAATGCAAGGATGTCTTAAACATGGTAAGAAAAATCTTTCTAATCGAAGTTTTATAATTCATAGATCATATTAGTAGACGTTAGAGATAAGCAGTACCTTTATATTCTTAAATTCATATTGTCACGTAAAAAAATCACGAGGTATTTAGTCAGGAACAATGGATAATTGAAAAACTACATACATATTTGTGATTTATACCATTGTAACATAAAACATTCCTGAAATAATTTTTTGATAAAAATTTTGTCATTGAAATTTTCATAACAATATATAGTTTAGGATATATCAATACGAATAAATGTTTGCCATTTGGTATTTTTATATCTGTATTATATATTTTTCTTCCTGGGAAATTAGACAAGAAATTATTGGTATTATAATAAATATTTTAATATGATATTGATTTAAGCAGTTTCTTTTCAATTCGCTTAATGCAAAAAAGTGGTCTGGTTTATATTGTATATAGTATGTAGGTATGATTTACTGGCGATATATCTCCACTTTTAAATGTATGAATACAGTGGCGGATACAGAGGGCGCCAATGGCGCCAAGGCCCCCCCCCCTAAGATCTCTAAATTGGTTTAAATATTAGGCTTTTGGGTTAAAAATGGCTCTCTAAAAAGCATGTTCTACATTACTTTTCATTTGGGCCACCCCTAAAATAAATCTCGGGCCTCGTCTAAAATAAATTTCTGTATCCGCCCCTGTATGAATATAAAAGTAGTATTTGATCGCTTTCTTAATAGTTCTTAATTCAATGGTACAATATTTTTTGTACAAAAATACAGAAATTATTAATAAAAATAAGATTATTTACACCAATTTACCTAAATCCGGCCCATGCAAAAGCACCCAATCCTACAGCCAACGTAAGACAAAATACTGTTCCAATCTTGTCCGACCAGAAAGCAGCGCCCATCATAAACACAGTTTGAGCTATAAAACCGCTACAGTTAAAGATTTTCCTCACTTGGGTGGTAGTGAGGATACCTTTGACTCTGAACCAATCTGCCCAGTGGCCGGAAAACTGCATCATTATAGCCATAACAAGATAAGGCAAGCCAGATAGGAAACCTGATTTTTTCAGATCGTAATCATGAATATCTGGAAGATAACAAAGAAAAACTTAATAAAAACGAGCGTTTTAAATTTAAAAACGACGTCAAGATAGCCATTGATGATATATGTCCGGTTTATTTCTAGATGTCATTTATTAAAAATTGCCATAAATATTATTAAAAATCTTAGAGAAACTCATTGCATATGGATTTGAAAATTACATCAACGTCAACAGACCCTAGAAAACAAAAATTAGAAACATCAGAAATCAACAGTAGCGGATAGCTTCATATGGCCATACACTTTCTACCAAAGATTTATTTGAACAAATATATTTTTGGTGTACGCTGACAATTTTCCATCGTGAATTATTCTGATAAGGAATATAATAATTTCTAACTAATTATAATTTTCAAAAAAACTAACAACAGAAACTGGTACAAAATATAATATGTTACCCAAAGAAATGACACTATTAATTTATAAAAATTTTAAGGAAAAATTTAGAAACTGAAATAAATGTAGACGACATTGACTAACTAATAAAAAAAGAACGATTCCTTCCATATCATTGTGCTACAGGAAAAGTCTTAAAAGTCTTCAAACTGTTGCAAACGATGAAGGATGTAACCGATAATTGCGATGAAGAAAAAGTTGTATATTTAATATCAATTAAACTTTTAGTTACATAATCGAGGGCGCGATTTTTAAATTCATTGTTGCCAACCATGGACATATTCGTTGCCGGGCTGACTAACTGGAATTTAAATTTCCCGATAAGAATTCAGGTGGTAACTCTGCTGTAAAAATGTCAAGGTGCCATATTTATTTATTTATTTCCTGACGATGATTGTCATTGGTTTTGAAACTTTAGTTTTGTATTACGAATTTTTGGTTTTAATAAATAGTATTGTAATACTTTAAGCTTAAAAATGGTTACTAGCAGACCTTGCAGTCGAACATTGTTCTTTTTAGAACATCTTTTAGTGCGAAGTGTACAAGATAGCTTAATAGCCGTAAAAAACTCATCACAACTTTACGAGAATATTTTCAACGAAAAAGCGGTAGTAATGGCCCTTTATGTCCCTTAAGTGCTGTTAAGAAGGTGAGTTTTTTTTATGTAAATTATAACTCTTTATACATTTATAATTAATTTACTTTTTTTCCTAAAATATTTTGATTAAAAGAAAATATTATAAGTTAATAATATAAGTTTATTTGATATGATCTTTATAGAGTTTACTAAACAAACTAAAACAAGGAGTAAAAAAATATTCTAATGAAAAAGAAAATAATAAGAAATTTCTACGTACGCACCATTAAATTGGCATACAAGTATTCTTAGGCAAACCTTTATTTTTGAAGATTTTGATTTTTGAACACATTCTTACACTTATACTTTTTTTGAGAACTGATGATTGATGAAAAATCGGCCGTTTTTTTTTATCATACGGTATATGTTTACCGTCCGCCCAACGACAGAAGTCGCGACAAAGACAGTTATCGACTGTCAGTTTAAATCAAAATCAAATTGATTTAAGAGTTGCAGTTAGGATTGGAACCAAAGACAAAAAAAAGTTGGAACCGTTAAATGTTGGAACCCTTTGGTGTTACAACAGCAAAATATACCTAACGTTAATTCACCACCATACACCAAACTGAAATTTACCTTTTAAATATTTGGGCAATTGAGTTAATAAAGTGTAAAATCCCCAGTTTTCACTAAAATGTGAAATGACGATGGCCCAAACAGCTCCCGAACTTAAAATAGCCTTCCAAGGAATTGACAATTCTTTGTTGCCTCTATTAGTCTCTTTTAAGGACGTCTCGATATATTGCAGTTCCGCCAAACTGATTTTCTTGTCTTCTTCTGGGGAATTTGCAACTATGGCCACCCAAAGACCACACCATATCAAACCCAACATACCTAAAATTCATCTGAATTAAATAAATTTACACTTTTAGATTAACTATACAGGGTGAGTCTTAAATAAGTGCAAATATTTTCAGGGGTAGTACATTTCGACGTCAGAAACACCATTAGGTATTAGTTTTTTTTTCCAAAATTTTGAAAATTTGGAATTTTTTTTTAGTATTTAGTTAAAAAACATAATTTGTTGATAATATGGCAACATAGGTAGTAGATTAAATATACAAGAAAGAAAATCCAGAAAAAAAGCCAGTGGTTCCCAATTTTTGCAAAAAATCTTTTTTTTTATTTTCAAAGTAAAATAACTCGTTTATTTTGGATTTATTTGAAAAACGGTAAAGAGAAAATATGTTTCTTTATTGAGTTCTACCAGTCCTGTGTGTGTGTGAAAATATTTGCGCTTATTTAAGACTCACCCTGTAGAACAGATAAAGCATACTTGATTTAAAATGTCCGCAAGATATACATAAGAAACATGTTTATAGGAGTACTACACTACTGATTCAAATATGATCATATTTTGATGATAAAATGGTGTATTGAAAATTGTTGGTGGGAAATTTATTTCGCTCTTAAAAATTAACCAAGGCATGATCCAAAAAACAAAATACTCAGGAGTCATGGTTCTAGCCGAAAAGTAATGTTTTAGAAAAATTTACTCAGGAAGTTATTTCACAGGGTGTTTTAAATTCAAGGTAAAAAACAACCCATTCATTAACCCTGTATAATAAGCCAAATACTAAAGTTTATAAAAAACGGAGTTAATAAATTTAAGTATATATACAGGGTTGTTCACCACATACGACACGGAGTATTGTAGCTAAACGATTAGATTTTTACAAATTCTAAGTTTTGGGTTCGTTGACGGACTATTAGAGCTACAATTTAAAAATATTTTTGCAAGATACAGAGTGTTCCAAATAAGTAAAAAATATTATAGTTGTATTTTTTTAAATAGATAACCCTGTATACTATTTTCGTTGAGCGGACAGTAATGCATCTGATTCACGTAAAATATAGAGGGTGTTCCATTTAAATTAAACAAGTTATTGCCGTTTAAAGCTAGTAATTATTTAATATAAATATTTGGACGCTCTGTATAAGGCAGTAAAATTTTTATTATTGCAACACAATATCTGATCAATAAATAATCTTCAGTAAATATTTAGTATTAAAAACTTTGATACCCTTGGAGAAATGAAGCCTTAAATTTTTTACTGCAATTTCATAAAATTGAAAATATTTCAAAAACGGTAAGGTTTAAGTATGATAAACCTTAATCAAATTTACCTTTATTTCCATCGTAGAATCCAAAAATAGAATAATATACAGGGTGTTCCATTTAAAAAAATAAAACTATAATATTTTTTACTTATTTGGGACACTCTGTACTCTGTATACTGTAAAAATATTTTTAAATTGTAGCTCTAATAGTCCTTCAACGAACCCAAAACTTATAATTTGTAAAAATCTAATCGTTTAGCTACAATACTCCGTGTCATGTGGTGAACAACCCTGTATATTTATACATATTTTCTTAAAAATATCATGCAAATGGGGCCAAAAATAAAAAAATATAACATTTTCAAAAAAATTTTCATTGCGTTTTTTTACATCTGAGTCGCAGATTAATTTTGTTTTATTTGAATCTGTGTCTGAGTGTATTAAATTTAAGACGATGTATTCCCCAAGTATAGCTTACCAAATACGTAAAAAATACTTTGCCACCCAAACTGGTTGGCTAAATAAGCACAAGCTGGCATGGAAACAACCGTTCCCACATAACTTCCGGAAAATGCTATTGTAGCCAATCGACTTCTTTCTAAAGGTGGGGCCCATTTAGACCATACGGCATGTATACATGGATAAGTTACACCCTATTGAAAAAATAGTGTAAGTATATTTTCTTCAAAGGATGTATCATTTTAGCATATATACCTCAAAAATTCCTTCGATTATTCTTACAGCTAACAAAAGGTACACACTGGCAGACGCAAGCCATGGAGTTATCACAGTTAGTGCTGATGTGACAGCTATTCCCGAACCGAATATCATTTTGCCTCCAAATTTTGTAGCGAAATAACCGCCCAACAGTTGTGTAGTAATATAACCGTAGAAAAAGGAGCTGAGGATGTATCCCTGCATCTCGTTGCTCCAGTCGAATTCAGGACCCTGTAATGTAATATTCTTTGGGTAATTAAAGAGAGATAATAAGAGTTTTTTTTAAATAAAATATATACCTACAGTATGTCCAAGGATTGTTTTTACAAGAAACACTTTTTTATTATGGACATTTCGAGAAAAGCGCATTCTTTATAAAAAATGTTGTTTGTTCTAAAATGGTTAATTCCGTTTATACTTAACCATATTTCTACATCGTTTGAGAGGAAATTACGAAAAAAACATAAAAATCTGGTTGATTTTTTTCAGTCGTAAAAATCAGAAGGCGTTTCTATGGTAATATAATTTCGATTTCATTCTTTGATAGATTGCTTTTGTTAAAGTATCGCATTTTCCAATAACTATTATCATCCTTTCCATAGCATTGAACTAAATAAATTTTTTTAACATTTTAAGACAGCAAGAAAAAAGACGTTAATTAAAATTCTATCAAAAACAATCTATCAAAGGAGGAAAACAAAATTATGTTACCATAAAAACGAGTTTTGATTTTTAGGACTTTACGATATTTTCATGTTTTTTTTTTAGTTTTTTCTAACACGGCATGGAAATATGGAAAAGTATAAACGGAATTAACCATTTTAGAACAGGCAAATATTTTTATGACGAATGCATTTTTCTCAAAATGTCAAAAATAAAAAAGTTCTTCCTCTTGTAAAGACAATCCGGGGACATACTGTAGATTTCTAATTTAAATAACAAATATACTTTTCTAATATAAGCTTCCATTTTAGTCTATTTTATTCGGCAAAAAAATAAAGATACAATTTTAGGAAAATATTTACACAATTTTAGAAAGTGCAAAATCAAACAAGTACCGGGTGTCCCACTAAGAATTGCTCTCGGCTATATCTCGGAAAGTATTAGCTATAATCAAGGGTATTAGCTGTGGTATTATAGTATTAGCCGTAAAGTCTACGGAAAAAAATATTTATAATTAAAGAGACCATCAGAAATTGCTGGAAATTATTTTAAACTTTGTAGAATGGCCGCTAGAGAGCGCAACGGCTATGGCAAATAAAGAAATGGAATTTTTACAAAATTCTGCCCAGATAAGATACCTACCATAAATTTTCATTTTCATTCCAATTTTCCGAGCAATTTTCGGATTTTTTTAGTTGGAACAATTTTGCCCTCTTATATGCTAAAATGAATTGGCGGGAAAATTAGTTAGATCTGTTTTTATTTAAATATTAAACTGGGGCTCGTTTAAAAGAGTATTCCTTACTCTATATGATACAATATAACAAATAATAATAAACATTTAACAGTAGACACTAGGAAGGCGGTATCTTACAATTTAACAAACCGTTGCGTGTTTTTTTTCAAAAAAATTAAATGGAATAGTATATAAGTATGTAATTTTAGTTGGTAGTAAAAAATTGCTCGTTATCTTATGTAATGTATGAAGTTGGATGGATTGAGGTCCCATATTGAAGCTACGTTTATAAATACTATCGAGACTGGTGCTCTCGTACTACAGGCGTACGAGAACAGGCGCGACAAGAGTAGAAAGTAGACTGGCTGTTTAAGGAATAGGCTGTGGTGTCGTTAGTCACCGTGGAAACTCACCAAAGAAATTTTCGTACCATTTTCTAATGTTTCGTATCTATCTTGTGTCATCGCCACAATTGCTATACTTAAATTAACTCTAAGAGAGTAGACGTTAAAAAATCCGAAAAAAGCTAATGTTGCGACTACGTATCTTCTCTTCTTCCAAAACTTCCATGATGGATGATCTTCCTCTGTACCTTCATCTTGTTGCCTGTAAACACGATAATAATTATATAAAACAAGCGCTTTTAATTATAACCTTCTTAATACATAATAAACAATATATATCTTTATAGATAGGAGAGCTTATGCAGTCTTAAATAAGTGGAAATATTTTTTTTAGGTAGTATATTTCGACTAGGGCTTTCGGAACCGGGAATTTCGGTACCGCACCTATAGGAACCGAGATTTTCCACTTTTTTCGGTACTTTCGGTACTGACTAATTTTTGTTCAATGGTGGTGCAGTTCATCAATCAGAAAGCAAGGGATGGGTTTTCAAAGTAAAATGGATGATAAATTGAGATATTTAATGATAATAATATCAAATTATTAAGTAATCATGCAGTCATGAAAAAACTAACATGAACGCAAGTAAGGAAAAATGTATAGGTAACTTAAATTTCACATCAAACAACATAAACCAACTTAACTGAATTTGACAAAAGTCCAAACATAACATCTACATATATAAAATGCTAATGTTTATCTGTGTGTCGTCTCTACTAAAGTAACGACTTGCTTTAGAAAGTTGCTTTTTTACTAAAAGATAGCTAATTGCTTCTAAAAACTGCCGTCGCCGGATTTTTTGTTTTTCATTTAAGTAATTAAAAAAAAATAAAAAGTATTTTTTTTCCTGATGTCGTGGCGGATGCGCCAGCCTTCGGAATTTGATTAGACGATCAAATCTATTTTTCCAAGGCTCCTTGATTAAAAGTTAGTGTTTTTAACACAGCCATGGCACTCTAGGTTGAAATTTAAAATTCAATTTTGTTTTAAGCAAAAATGTCAATAGTTGACATAATATGATATGTTATTCCATTTAGAATGTCATTTTCTATCGAATAAAGTAAAAAATATCGTGGGTGTCATTTAAAAATCAAAAGTTGTAGTCATTTCCGGCTAAACCGGAAGTGACAGAAAACAATTGAATACGTCAACCAATCCTAATTTATGTCATATACTAATATACCAAACCTCATTATTTTATCTGAAAAAGTAAAAAAGTTATAGCACCCGGTATAATATGTAAAAAGTTTAACAAAAATTTTATTATTCATTAAATTAAAATTGTTTCATTGTTTGGTTTCTCCTTCTTATTCAAAGGGTTTCTCATATATGTATTTAGGTATAGGTACTTCGACTAGTTTTTTGTCAGATATATGGCAGTTTATCACCTAGTAGCGGAACTGCCGTATCATCGAAAAAAAACAGCGTCCAGTTGGCTAGGAAATGACGATCGATGACATTCCCCATATAATTTACATTTGATCTACATATAAAATAACAGCGATCCCCATTTCATAGCCATCGCTGACGCCGTTTTTTTTTCGATCATATTTTATATTATCATGATAAATCAATAATTTAATATCTTGGATTTAAGGAAGAATTCAGTCAACTTTTATTGCGGGTCTCAATAATAATAAATATTTAGAAAAATCATTATATTTTCAATATTTATCGCAAATGTTAGATATTTATTTATATATTAAATTAAAGATTATCTTAATTTAATTAATTATTTATGTGTGTTCATATAAGCAAAAAAAATAAAATATATTTTATTATTTATTTATCAATTTTCGCTCACCCATTTATATCATTAATTCCATATGATTTGGGACACTTTTTGTGATCTGAAAGTACCATTTTGCTAAACAATTTTCAGAAAAACGTTTTATTGTTAAATGGTAACGATTTAAAATGTTGGTACTGCACTATCCATTGATTGAATAAACTAATAAAAATGTTTGGCATTCAACTGTCCAATATAATCGAAGGTGTGGAACATTCGGTAACATTGATTTGATAATTCTGTTCTCTTCCTTGTATTGATACCAGATTGCCAATGGTACTATCGCTTTGGGTGGGAGAACTTACTTTCTATTCTTTTGATTCAAGGGTACTTAAATTTCCCTTGTATTGAAGAAATTTTTCAAATACTTTAAATACTTCCTAGTCACAATTTAAAAAGAAATAAATGATAAGCAGCTCGTCCAGTTTTATTTTTTCCTATAAATACTAAAATTTTAAATTTAGTTTAAAAGCAGGGAAAATAAAATATATTCTGCTGCCCTCTATATATTCAAACAGAAACCTAACTATAGAGGTTTTCGTTATTCTTTGTTAGACAGCGCTGAATCAAATATTATGATTCATGAATTTTGACAAGTTCATTCATGTCAACAGAAATGTCAGCAATTCTGATAAATAATAATGCAGTTTTTAGTTTTCAATTTGTGTTTAATTGTTAAAAACATTTATGTTTGTAATTTATAGTTTGTTTTATGCGTTGAAGCCATGGCTTATGTTAATGTGAAAGATTGGCCGGTAGACCAAGTTATGTACTGGTTGAAAGGTAACCTTTAAAAAGTTTTGTTAATTTTATTTATTAACGCTCAAAAAAATGTTGTAGGCCTGGATAATGTAATTTTTCAGTACCAAGCCTCATTTTTGAATAATGGTGTTACCGGGCAACATTTATTAAATCTACGTGCAGAAGATTTGGAGAACCTGGGAGTAAAAAAGTTAGGTCATCAAGAGATTATTTTAGAAGCCGTGGAGCATCTCAGAAATATTGTATGTGTTCCACATATTTCTAAATTAAAGCTAATTAGTCCTTTTTAGCATTATGAACTTAACACAGAGAATTTGCAAATGCTTGCTTTGAAGCTTTCATGTGCAGCTAATTCGTTATACAAAGAACTTTTATTAGTAGATGAAAGGAGTGATTCTGTGAAAACTCAAGTTATGTCAGATGTTCATAATATAGTGGCTGCAATAAAACCTTTAGTCTTATGGCTTGATAGGTATTTAATAAGTTGTTGTTTTAATATTTATTTTCATCTTTTTGATTTAATTTTAGATCACCTTTTACGGGTGACAAAGACTATTTAGACAACAAAAAGGAATTATTGCAATTAAGCTTTGAGATGGCCTATGTTGCACATAGGGGAAAATTCTCAGAGAATCCCGTATTAGATATTAAAAAAAGTTGTGAAAAACTTGCAAAAATAGCTGATCATATTATACAAGTAATTTATATTTATACAACTAGAATCCAGCTTTATATTTTGAATTTTAGGATATATGCGACCCAATGATATTACAGCCTGCATCTTTAGATTTAGCAACGTTGAAAAAGAAGGAGCAAGATCTTGGCTTTTATATTATGCCTAATTATCATCCCATACATCAAATTGTTGATATTAAATTTGGTTCTCCGGCTCATGGTAGTACAAAAATTGAAGAAGGTAAGTTTTCTTTGTAGTCTGTTTGATCTGAATATAATAGTTGTCTTTTTAGGTGATGAAATAGTACAGGTTAATTATCAAACAGTCGTTGGATGGCAGGCTAAAAAAGTTATGCATCTGTTACAAGAACAGTCGCCAGAAATTGTATTGACATTAAAAAAGAGACCTCGGCATTCAAAAGTTTATGGTCAAATCTATATGAAACCGTATAGATTACCCAGTAGAAAGAGAGGCACCGAAAACTGGTCAAAATGGAATGATAATTTACCCTCCCCAAGGTTATTGCCAATTATTGACTTGCCACCTATTACAGTAACAAAGTAAGTACCTTAATTAAAATTATTAAAAAAATTGTTAGTATGGATTCTAATAACGGAAGAATTTATTTTAAGACTTATCTAAACTCATCGTTTAACAGGATTGTTTGAATGAGATGTTTGTTTTACACTTCTTATATATAAATTAATACACCCTGTATAAATGTGCCAAATAGTGCCAAAACATTTTCAAATTCAGTTTCTTTTTATAAAGTAAATGCTGATTTTTAATTTTTTGATTGTTTCCCTATAACTTTTTTTCTTAATTTCATAATGTCATATTACTAGGTTAATTGAAGAGGTGGCTGCAGTAACCAGACAGCTCCATTTTAACCAATTTTGCTAGCCAAAGTAGGCAGCTCGATTCTTACTATAACCAAAAGCAACAAAAAATTCTAAAAAGATTTTTTTACCTGGAATAATAAATTATAATACAAGTTAGATCTTCTGAAGATATCAAAATATTTACTTCTTTATTTTTATTTTTAGAATTTTCACAAACTATACTTTCTAACACTTTTAGAATAATTATATAATAAATTTTTTGTATACTTGCTATTTAAACCCGTGTATTTGTATACACTAGTTGTTTACGATATTCTGCTATGGTGGAAATACAGGCGGAGAATGCACCAACCTAATAGTAAATAAATCGTAAATAAATTCACAGTTATTTGATTATTTCCAGTTAATAATTTGGACACACAGAATAATGTGAAAACTGTAGTACTCATGTAGTCTAGGTGACAAAATCCCCTCAATAAAAAGTCATCTAAAAAAATAATAAGAATATATGAAAAATATCCTTTTACTTTGCCAAATTTGTAATTTACTTATTTGTTATAGATCTGAAGAGGAAATCAGTAATGTTGAAGCTGAATTAAGCAGTAGTGATAGTGAACCTCCAGATAGTCCGCTGGAGGGTACTTTTCGCATGTATCCTATTAAACCTAGACCTATTTTGCAAAGGAGGAATACAATTACAGGAACGACACCTACCAACAAGAGACCAAACACATCAATTGAACAGGTAAGTCTGAATTGTGTAAATGCATTTAATAAATAATCATTGAGTAATAATTTTATTTCTATCAATGGCTACATTGTTAGAAAATGTTTTATTCTTAATATTATTAAGGCGCGTTTACATCTGAGCAGAACAGACTGAGCCTACACGAATGTTTTTTTTTAATAATGAGCCGGAACACTGTGACCTGTGAGGCCTACTGAGTTTGTCCCCTTTCTATGTGTGCGCCCATTCTCCTCCCTATACCCTGCACTAACTTGTGCATGTCCTTGATAAGATGGTAGCTTTGAATAAAAAAGATACAGGAAGGAGCATATCAAAAATCTTAGATAGAACGGGACGGGATTCTAAAATGGCTGACTTAAATTTCAGTTTATCAGGACTGTCCTAATCTTATTCAAAACCTGTAAAAATATGATGTAGGGTAGATTCAATAATTTGTTGTTTTATTTTACGTTGTCAATAAATGTTGGTAGTTATTAAAATTGCTATAAAAATATATGTTTCTAATAAAAATAGATAAGTGATAATAATTATTTATTAACACAAACATCTGATACGCTATTGAAGCTGGTAAGTCAAATTGATGTATCTAAATTCTTTAACATCTAATCTTTTACGAATAGTAAATAAAAGCAAAAATGCAAGAAAAAATATAAAATATATAATTGGTTAATTTTAAGTGAATTTCATAAATGATCGGTGTACTACACGTATGTACATATATTATACAGGGTGGTCCGAAATGTATTCCGGAAACTTCGGCAGCATATTGCAGATAAAAATAAGAAAAAAAATTCGTATAAATATATGTCCTAAAATGCTTTGTTTCGGAGATACAGGGTGTAGAAGTTTCATTTTTATTTCGATTTTTTTCCAAATAATTTCTGAAGTAACGTTAATATTTAGATGAAATTTGGTGTCTAGGAGATTTTTGACATGAGAAATTTGAATTTGATGTCAATATGACTCCTATTCCTAGGGGGCGCCACCTACATGTGTTTTAACTGTTTTAAAGAGTAATAACACAAACTAAATTAGACAGGTACGAGACCTTATGGGATTTTTTGTATTCAAAAAAGGCTATGTTCGGTGGTATGCACCTAGACGCGTTGACGTCGGATCGGGGGCACCGGGCAAAATCCTATTAGACCAAACAAATTGTGGACGATGACGTCAAATCGTCCCCGCAGTCCCCGCGGTCGCCGCGCGACTCTTCGAGCTTGAGCATTTCTTTCACGCCTTTGATACGCCGCACAGTGAACCGAGTATATGGCAGCAGTTGGACATTTCCTTTTAATCTCATAGGTATTTTTATAAATACTTTCTTAAGAATTATTCTATTCAATTAAAAGTATTAAATATACTAGAAGTATGAAATTAAAGTTTATAAAAAAACTATAATAATTTGTTTTATAGATTTTCTGGATTCTGAAGGATTTTATTGAAGATGACCTTTTGATATCTTAAGGCACAGAATATCTAGCTACGCAACAGAAAAATACTCGAAATGAAAGAGCTAAAATTGCACAAATAAAATACTAGATGGCGCGACAATATCATAATCAGAATATAATTGGAAATTTTCAACTTTCGGTTTTGGATCGACGTAGATCGACGGCACGTCGACGGCCTTGAAGCTCGGCAAAATATGCACAGTTGCCAGATTCAAACAGATTTTAATTGGCATCCCATTCTTTTTCTGGTGTATAATAATTTCTTTCTATTCTTCGTTTCTTGTCAGATACACTTATATTAATTATTCGTTTGGCTTTTAAAATTAGAATAAATTAGTAATAAAAATAAAAAAATAAATTAGAAAACATATGCTCTCAAAATACATTTTTAATATACATTACTTATTATGTTAACTAAGAAAATAACTTTAATTACCTTTAAAATTAATAATATACAGGGCGATTGATAGTGATATTTATTAATGCTGAAACGTTAGTAATGAAATATACGTTTAATAATAATGGAAATGATTTATTAAAATGCAGTACCAAAAATGTTAATTGACTAAAAAAATACTATAATAACAAATTTTTTCTGTTTGCCATGTTATTTATATAGACCTAGGTAGATTTTAAAAAGTGACACAGGTACAATTAATAATATATTAGTTCGGCATAAAAGTTGCTGTCACGACATCGTACAATAAATTAAAATTCGTAAAATAAATTAAAATTATTAATTAAACAAATCTTTATAATGAAACACAAGTATATCAAATTTGGGCCCAATCGAACGCCAGGAAATGGTATCGTAAAATGGTACTACATTATGGTACCCTTTGATATGCTTCATGGTACCATAATATTGTAATGTCATCAAAAATACGCAAGTATAGTCAAATATGAGCCCAATCGAACGTCAGGAAGTGGTATCGTAATATGGTACTATATTAAGGTACCACTTTATATGCATCATGGTACCATCATATTAAAATGTCACCGAAGATACTTACTATACCAAGTATAAGTCCAATCGTACGCCAGGAAATGAAATCGTATATGGTACTATTATGGTACCTCTTGATATGCTTCATGGTACCATAATATTACAATATCACTGAAGATACGTAATATAAATATACTAAGTTTAAGCCCAATCGAACGCCATGTATCGTAATATGGTACTATATTACGGTATCACTTGATATGCTTCATGGTACCATAATATTGCAATGTCATGAAAAATACGCAAGTATATATCAAATACCGTCAATGATACCGAAAAAACGGCGTCCAGTTGGCTGGGAAAAGACGATCGATGATATTTCCCATATAAATTTACACATAAAATGACAGTGATTTTCATTTCATAGCCATCGCTAACGCCGTTTTTTCCCGATCATACGGTATGAACACAATCGAACGTCAGGAAGTGGTGTCATAATAGTAGAACAATACTTATTATATATTGTCGCCGAATTACAATCAAAATTTAGGATTCAGGTAGAATCAAACGTCAGGAAGTGATTTTAATTCAGCTCGTAAGATTTAACTCCAACTAACATAGCAAGTTAAATACTTAAACGTTTGAAAAAAGAGCTCTAATCTATTTTAATATGTTTAAATGATGTAGCAAATTTGAACGTAGGCTTTATCAGGAAGTATTACAATATAAATTACACAATGGCAACACTGCATAAAATTCTTTTAAATTTCTTTTGTAGAAAACTGTTTTCTTTTAAATTTATCGCCCTCTGTTATGTAGTAGTGAAACTACCGCATCAAAATATCTGATTTGGAGACAGGCTTTAAAAGTCTGTCTCCTTTTGAGACCTACGATTTTTTACATGTAACGAGGCTTCTGTTGCGTAGCTAGATATTCTGTGCTTAAGGGTTGCAACCTGAGGTAGCAATTTTTGCTGAATTTATTAAATGGGAATGTTCTTTATTACCTGCAATGGTTTTCTTTTCGCCAGAGTTTTGATAAATTATAACAGTTATTAGAAATCATTAGTTTATGTTTAAAAATATAATTTTTAAATTATTTTCTGGTTATTTTCTTTGAGGGGTGCAGACTGGGGCAGCATTTTATTATGCATTTAATATGTGAATATGTTTGTCTGTTAAGGGCAGATAAAGTTTGTTTGGATTTTTTTGTAAAATAGTTTAAAAAAGCAAATTAATCATCCACAATGCTACTTTAATCATGGAGTTAAATTTAATTTCAAAATACCTATACTTAAAAATTAAGTAAATATTAATACTAAACCATGATTCTTATTTTCACATAAATCATTATTCTTATTTTCACATAAATCATTATTCTTATTTTCACATTATTTAGACAAATGTCCAAAGGTTAACACAGGCTTGTTTCACTGTAGGTGCCGCCCTCTACAAGTAGGAGTCATATTGACATCAAAATCAAATTTCTCATTTCAAAAAACTGCCATATACCGATTTTCATCCAAATATCGAGGGTAGTTCCGAAATTATTTGAAAAAATCGAAATAAAAATGAAACTTACATTCTTATCTCCCAAACTAAGAATTTGAAATCAATTTCAAATGTGTCAAATGTATCATCAAACAGAACTGTCAAAGATCCCCACCCTAGGGCCCTCTCTCCGTCTACCATGCATGAATATATGTCTCCAAAAAAAATCCTTTATAGGTATTTCGCCACTGCACTGCAAGAAAATCTACAAAACAAAATAGTTATTTTTTGTAAACACTTCTGCGTTAAACCTAAACGGACACTGCTTGTCAGAAGTTATGTTTACAGTTATACAAATTTGCCTAGCAAAGAAAAAATGCTTAACGTTTGCAAATTTGTATAACTGTAAACATAACTTCTGACAAGCAGTGTCCGTTTAGGTTTATCGCAGAAGTATTTACAAAAAATAACTATTTTATTTTGTAGATTTTCTTGCAGTGCAGCAGTGGCGAAATACCCATAAAGGACTTTTTTGGAGAGATGAATCCGCCACATAGGTATAGACATTTTTTATGAATACATGGATAGCATTATACTCCTTCCTTAATCTTTATTCAAAGGATAAAAGCATTGTTTCTCCTGTTCTAACCTTGCTTCCCCAAATAAAAAGTGTCTCTTACGATCAAGAGCCTCGCAGTTACATATTATGTCCTCCGCTGTTTCAGGATCTTTATCGCAGAGTCTGCAGCAAAGACTTCCTTGATAATAGGTTGAGCTTATTCAGTTAGCATTTCACGTGTCAAGAATTTTGTCAAAAATTAACACTAATTATCGAAAGATTAAAAAAGGATAGAACATTTCTAAACACAATAAATTTATTTAAAAAAATATTTTTTGTCGAATTTTAAACTACACCATTTAAAACTCATTTTTACTCAATACAAAAATAAGTTACCATCTTCTAAGGCCAGGCAGTAAGCGCCATTAAAAATGACGTCTAGGGCTTGACCTTGCCAAAATTATTATCGATTGTCATTCCCCAGCCGTCTTTGACGCTGTTTTTTTATTGTATGATATTTGTTCAGTGTGGATGTTGCTTAGTGAATAGACATTTAATAGCTGTACTATTTTTAGCGGTGCAAATATTCAAAACGCTATAATTACAATAAATTGCAATAAGCTAAAAATGATGTCAGATAATTTCAAATAAAATTTTGCCGACAATAAATACATATTAATATTGCAATAAGCGGGAGGCAATAATGGTGTTTAACAAGAAAAAATTCGCACTCGACCGTATTTAACAATGATAAGGGAATTATGTTGAATTGTTTATCTAAAGAATATTTGTCGCCCAGTAAATTGTAAGTATCCCTCGCATCCTGTGCCGATAAGACCGTCTGACTGGGCTCCCGTTTCGATGTTTAGAACAAAACTGGTCGTAAAATCCGGCGATTTATTCCCGGTTTTCGTATTTTGAGTCATTATCGGCCCGTGTAACAATGTTTAGTGTCTGAATTGAAACGTCCTTGAAAGTAGAAGTTCGGTTTACTCTCTCCCGTTTCACTTCTACGCGTAAGTTATTTGTTTATTTTCGTTTATATTATGCAGTCATTTATTCATTACATTTTAATTCTGTTACTGAATATGTTTTATACATTTACTGTAAAAAAAAATAATTACCAACTTTCTTGTTTTGATTTATTGTATTTAGATGCATGTAGAGATTAAGATACTTAATAGATGTTTAAATAGAGATTACAGCTATTACATACAAAGTTATTTTATTATGCATTTTATTATATATTTGAATAGATTTTTTCATCTCTTTGTTTATATTTTTTTATCATATTTTATTTGTATTTTTATCTATCTATTATTTTCAATTAAAATTAAAATTGAATATAATAGAAAATACGCACTAAGCGATGGCTATGAAATGAAGATCGCTGTCATTTTATTTGTAAAATTATATGGGGAATGTCATCGATCGTCATTCCCAAGCCGACTGGACGCTGTTTTTTTTTCGATCATACGGTATATTTGTTATTTTAGGCTTATGGCGTTCATCTATCTATCTTAGCTTGTTTATACAGGGCGAGTTTTTAGAAAAGCAAATATTTTATGATTCCAACCCCAGAAACACGTCTATGACTTTTTTTGTGAAAAAAATGTTAAATTTTTAAATTGTCAGTTAAAAATATAACATCTTGCTAATATCGCAACATAAGTTGTTTAAATTTAGAGAAACGAAAATAAAAAACAAAAAAATGTAAATTTATGTTTAAGAAAAAATTATTTCTTTTTTAAAATTTTCAAAGTAAAATAACTAGGTTATTTTGGACTTATTTCACGTAGAATGTAGAATGTTTGGGAAGGGGGTTAATCATCACGACCTTACACCTTATTGTGTGTCTCCCTCTCTTGAGATATAACGAGTCATACAGTCTCAGGTCTCAGGGTTTTGACCAAAGCCAGTATCTGAGACAGCTGAGGTGTTGTGTTTTCCCATTTTTCCCACAGAATCTGCATTCGCCGTTGTTTTTTAGCTTAAATCTACTGAGGTGTTCATTTTTTCCTAATTATACAAAGTACACTTGACTATAAAACTAATTGGCAACAAATTAATATTTGCAAATCTTTGGGAAGATTGCCACCGAAACAAAAAAAAACATTCTAAATCAAATAATTCATATTATTTAAAAAACGGCTATTTTAGAATCTACTGGTTCAATTCTCAGTAGTATTTTACTTGTATAGGGTGCTCCAATAGTAGAGGATGAACTGAGGTAGAACTGTTTTTCATTTTTCTAAAATTTTAAAGATTGAATGCAATAAGAGATAAAAATAACTACAATTTTGCAATTGTTACTTTTGTTATGTACAAAATGGCAAGGTTAATTACTCAATCCGATGTTTCGGCTTTAAGTGCCCATCATAAACTTGATTGTAATTATTGTACTAGGAGGCATTGTGGCATATTTTTATTTCTCTGAAATAATGTCCTTTTAATTTAATAAAAGGATTTAGCTATGGTTTAAGGAACTTACGTTATTAATTAATGTTTAAACTTAAATACAATATGACAAGAATATTTTTATGAAGGAAAATGCAGATTACAGAAATTCATCACTGTAAAGAATAATCTTTAAGGTCGCCGCCCAACATTGCTGGACGCGTGGAGCGAAGCTTAGCGTATAATAGTAAAATACGCGTCAAAACGCAATACGCCTCGCCTCTATGTGGTGCCACTTCCATTTACTTCAATACATTTAAACGCTTCGTGCTCCTCTCCGCTCTACGCTACGCTGTACGCCTCATGTGGGGCCACGCACTAAAATAGCAAATATTGTAAACTATGAAAGAATATAAAATAACATTTATATACTCTATTTCAGTACTGGGATTTTTTGCAATCGTGCGCAACCAGCAAGCAATCGTCTAGTTTCTACGACATAGACAAAGCCAGGTTTGAAGAGGAATCACGTATTTTGAGAGATAAAAGTGCATCTTGTAATGTAGGCTTAGATGTCAGTCCAAGGCCAACAACAGTCATAGGTTTATCGCGTAATCGTAGAAAAAAGAGTCTCAAAGAAAGCTTCAAGGGAAAAGATAGAAGTGAAAGAAGTAGCACCAAGAAAAGGGTTAATTTTGATGATGCCAGTGAAGAAATGAAAAATAGGAATGGGTCTTTGGCTAAGATCGATAATAAACTGGATTTACTGGATATCAAAATTCACGATACTAATTTAAATGAGGAAAAAAGCGTTAGCGTCAATAGTTTGTCTAGTGTTCATAACGAAACTATTAGTTTTATTGATGAGGGGCGTGATTTAACTGACCGATCTAGTATGGTTTCGACTTTAGATAAAGAAACGTCTTTAACACAGACAGCTTTTAAAAAATAACATCGAAAACAACAAAGACAATGGCAAATTACAAAATATTGTCGTTAGAGATCCAAGTTTAGCTGAAATTAACGTTCACAATATGATTAAAAAGTTCGACGATCAGAAGAAGATATCTCCACCTAAACCTAGAGTAATGCCTCGAATTCAAGCTAGGAAACCTCCCGAGATACCTACGAAACCTGAAAGTAAGAAACCGTTGGTTCCTCCGAGGAGTTCTACAACTAAATTAAGAGGGAGATTGGACAAGAGCCATAGTACACCTGCCTACGATTTGACAGACGAAGAACCACCACAGCAGGTAGAAAATCCTCACATTAAAATTGAAAAGCTTCCTGACGTTATTCCAAAAATTTCCGAGACAATTCCTGAAAGTTCGCCTTTAGAGAATTCTGATGGGTTTTTTCCGGCCGAAGAAAAATCCAGTTCCGGGTAAAATGAAACTCCTAAAAATTGTTATGATGATCAACATATACGGAACTTCAAGAAACATCAGTTATCGTGGTTTCTCAGGGATCTTTAGAGAGTATAACAGATTCGAATATAGTAAGAGGCAATATTCTTTCGGATGTAGATTTACCACCAAAACCTCCTCCGCGAAAATCTATAGATAGTATAAAGTCAGTCAATTTACCGGAAAGTCCTAAACCAGCACCACCGATACCCCGAACACCCAAAGGTGTCCAGTCGACACCAAAGAAGACTTTTGATTTTCCTGAAACCAACGTCGATATTAAGAAAATGGGCAGCATGCAATCTATTCACTCTACAGATTCGAACGATTACCTGGTTCCGATTCAGGTTAAGCAATCGTTTGATTTGCAGAGAAGTTTTGGCAAGACTTCCTCTACTCCTAAAGGCAGAGGGGAATATGAAGGGGACGCGGGAAGTCCATTAAAGAGTACTCCTTACGATGTACATAGACATGCCGAGAGTAAAGTTTCTCCCACCAATAGTATTGTTAAAGCCATGATATCAAACAAACCAAGGTCAGCGAAGAAAAGAATAATTTAATTGCAAGTGTTATAATTTTATGCTATTACCTAAATATATATTATGAGAATATATTGCTAGTACCGTATTTTACAATAAATGAGGGGAAAGTGAAGTCAAAGAAAAGGAATAGGAATATGAATCTTGCATAAGTCTATCCTTTTAGTTCAACAGGATTTTCGTACGCATGCGCCAAATAAAACGATCTGATTTGTCTACTTCATCGTTAAACGCTGTCACCTGCCCGCGCACTATTTTAAATTCTAAATATTAATAACGTATAACATATAATTTTTTTATTGCAAGATTTATTGCAATTACTTGGTAGATAGAAACTTAGAAAACTACTTCTATTGGTTAGTATGAAATAAATCAACTAATCGCGATTAAGATTGAAAGCTGTTGAACGAAAAGGAAAGCCTTATGTGGATTTTGCATAGCTCCATCTCAAAATTTGAAACTTTACAACATTTGACTTTAATTTCTGTTCTTTACTAGCAATATATTCTTATAATATATTTGCTATTACTCAGTTAATAACACATCTATTATGTCAATCCTTGTTATTAAATATCATTTTTTTAATCAGAGCGGAGGAGAGTGACAGTAAATGATCTGTCTCCTCCCGACAACCAGGGATACCTATACCAGAGGCTTCGTGGCAAGCACAACCAGAACGTGCATTGGGAGAAAAGGTGGTTTGTGTTATTAGGAAGTTAATTGTATGGTTACAAAAAATAAAGATTAAAAAAAAAAAATTATCTTTATTTTTCTCTGACTGATTTTACGGTTTCATTGGCTAATGAAGTAAGTAATCTCGATAGTATTATAATTTTGAGACATTAATGTATTTGTAATAAATAAAAATTAAATAAACAAATAAATGATAATTGTTTGCAAGTTGAAGCTTGTGGTTCTTTGATATCATAATATTAAAATGTCTTCTCATAAATAAGTGCCTAAAACATTTTTAATATTTCTCCTGTCAAAAACTTCTCTAACTCATACAGGACAGACTATAGTGCGTATTACATAAGTTTTTCTGTTTTTCGGTTTCCTTAAAATGTGATTGAGTAATACAGGGTCAACCAAAATTACAACATACATGTCAATCTCAATTTATACAAAGATGTTATCATAGGAGAGGATATCATATTTTATATTATTAGACTGTTATAAATTCATAAAGTCCATAAACTAATGTCGACTTTGATAATAGCTATACTAATTGTCACTAGCAAATTGCCATGGCAACACCAGCTTGATTGTCATTTTATTGAAAAATCGCTTTTTATCCAAAATCTGAGCCAGATCGGTATAGAAACCCTAATATAGTTTGAAAGGGCATTTGAATCTGCTTGACTTATTTTAAAAATACATAGTGTTGTATTTGAAATAACGAAATTTTTAGTGTAAAATAAATATTTAAAATAAACAAGCAATTTTTGATACCCCTGTATACTTAAGGAAATATTTTTTTAGTAAGTTTATTTTGGCTTCAAAGTCAGCACAAGAATTAGCTCTGAAAAGTAATGTACAGGGTGTTGACAAACTTTATATTATAGCATGCATATTTAAATATCATTAAATATATCATAAACCTAAGCATTTAAACATATTAAACCCTTACAATAAAATGCCTTATTTTATGCCCAAGAATCCAAAATGAAATAGTAAATACCATGGGTGTTCCATAAGAAAAATATAATTTTTTATAGATCTTAGTTTTGACACCCTGTACTTTGAAAATAATTTGAAATTATGCACATTGCCTCTCTACATATACCAATAAAAATTTTGTTTCTATTCTATCTTTCCTTCGTGATAATCACCCGAGGCGAATGAGGTGCCGCCCTGTATGTTTTTGTTATTGGACATTCTGGATTAATTTTACATAAAATGTTTTTTTTTAGAAATTTAATAATAAGATATTTCCCTCAACATTTCATTTCTCTTGCAACTTTTTTGGTGGTTACTTTATAGAAAATGTGTCTGATGGTGAAATATCATCTTTTAAAAATTTAAATAAATGTTTTCCATTCTAATTTAACAATTATTTCAACTTTAGGTAAAATCCAGATCAAACGCGTTCCGAGTATACCACACCGGTACTGTATTCTATTTTTCTGCTGATGATCCTGACACTCTACAGGTTTGGATTGATATGATTCATACCGCCTGCCTTCATCATGACGCTCACTCTAAAAACCACGACGACAAGTTGTACTCGGAAACTGACGATTCTGATACAGAGAAACCTAAAACAGTCACTCCAGAGAAATCCGATTCGTTAAAAAAATTCGGATCTTTAAAAAAGTTTAGTTTGAAAAAGGCCTCGACCGATACGCCGCACACTGGGAGCACCAGCCTCGATCGAAAATGGTTCTTTAATAAATCCAGTAGTAATACAAAGAACAGTGTTCCAGTTCCCACATCTCAGTTTAGGTCGTACCGGAAAGTAAGAAACGAACCGACGCATGCCAGTGTTCGAACAGGGAATTTTACCTCTCACGTGCCTATTTTTGGTCCTTCAAACTTGCACCAAGCGCAGAACATCAGCGTTCCAAATCTAACTGTGGAACACATTATCAGAACGCCACCTTTAAGCAGATACCGCAACAAAGCAAAAAAGGGTTCAAACTACGTTGCGTGCAAGTATCCACAGCATCTGCACCCGTAAACGATTTCGGCCTCATCTCTTGTCGTTCGGTTAGTAAAAAAGTGCGAAATATCCGGCCAGTTAATCTTGCTGGATATTTTGTTATACATTATAGAGTTGATGAATCGGCAGTCGGAAGAGAGCAGAACCAATCCCCATCGTGAGTTTGAAGAAACTAAAATTGATTTGAGCATGATTAAAGCAGATGTCGTCTATGGTATGTATATGGTTTTCGACTGTTAATTTTAAATTAATACAGAATCGATCGAAATGGCAAAGATATGCCATATTCCATTACGAGACGCGTTATTTTGACAATTTTGACATAATAAACGTGTCGTTAATGCGCTAGTAACGTTATCGCATGCTGCTATTTAGATACAATTCATACCAAATAAACTTTTAGTCACGTGATTAAGCTTGACCCGCGCGGCGCAGCGTTGCCTTCTTCTATAAATTTCCTTTTAATCAAAATATTTTAGGAAACAAAAATAAATTAATTATAAATATATAAACAGTTATTATTTACATCAACAAAACTCACTTTCTTAACAGCGCTTAAGGGACATAGAGGGCCATTACTACCGCTTTCTCGTTCAAAATATTCTACTAAAGTTGCGATGAGTTTTTTACGGCTATTAATCTGTCTTGTACACTTCGCACTAAAAGAGGTTCTAAAAAGAACAATGTTTGACTACAAGGTAGTGCTAGTAAACATTTTCAAGCTTAAAGTATCACAACATTATTTATTTAAACCAAAAACTCGTAACAAAACAAAAGTGTCAAAACGAATGAACAGTGTCAGGAAATAAATAAATAAATGCGGCAACTTGACATTTTTTAGAGCAGAGCTACCACCTGAATCCCCAGCGCGAAATTTAAATTATAGTTAGTCAGCACAGCGCCAAATATGTCCATGGTTGGCGACAATGAATTTAAAAATCGCGCGCTCGATTAGGTAACTAAACGTTTAATTGATATGAAATATACAGACACGCATTTGACATTTCTTTTGATTGTATTTATGTTATGACATTTCAAAAATGTTATATTCAGTTATTGTTACAATTAAGTTCTGTATTTTAAAAACAAATAATCAGTATTAATCAACTGATGAGAAAATCAAAATGTAGGCCTAATGTTTAATCGTTTGTCTTGACGTTTTCGTACTACGGGATAGTACCCTATTCATTATCCTGTTTATCTATGACGACATAGAGGTCAAACTGAAGTTAAAACAGGGTAAATGTTTTGGTATATGGGCAGTTTGATCCCCAAGTTAATAGCAGGGTAATTATCAGAGACTTAGACATTACATTTACAAGAATGTACTGCTATAAATTACTTTCTTTTCTTTTATCAAAGTTCTGTGTATAGTAGTGCGAGCGCTAGATTAAAATTGGTCATGGCCAGTGATATTCATCGCCTTTTCTTCAAATTATAGAGGTATTTTTAGAAATGCAAACAAATTATAAAAAATACGGCTGAGACTATCAAAAGGTTGACCTAATAACACTTTGACGTTTAAACTAATACCACAGATTATACAGATTATAAACTTTGTTTTTTCTTTATTGTTTTTCGTGGTTCCAATTTTCGGAATCGGGCACTAGTTAGGTTACTAGTTTGCGCACATAGGACGCCCACTTATGGCCTCTAAAATTGTGCACAGCGCCTGACCGGCACAGTTATTAGAGAGATATCGGAAAACCGAATAGCGTCATGCAGTATTTACGCGTACCTTATCATGGCTACGATATGCGCGAGTCAATTTTTAACGCAACACCCGCTAATAACGTTACCGCCTGACGTAATTTGCGGATCAAGGTAATTTATTAGGTAATTTGATATTTAAGTAGCTGGGATTAGTTTTAATTAAATAAATATGGCCCAAAATATAGATTCCACCTCTTCCAATATTAAAGAACCTATAAAGAGGCTTATGTTTACAGCAGATGACGACTTAGCCCTTATAAGAGAATTTGTTGCTTGTTGCCCTAAACCCACTGGCAGACGTTGAACAATAAACCACTGGAAATAAGCACTTTAGCCCTTTAGTTTTAAAATACCTAGTAAACAAAACAATTTCAAAGTTTTAAATTCAAAGTTAGGTTAAGTTTAAATAGCGGACGCGACGCGAACAGAATTCTTTCCGATCCGATAAATATAAATGAAGAGAGTTAATACCACCTCACGCTATTCGGTTTAGAGATATCTCTCTATTACGCTGTTTATTGTTATTTTACGCGAGTTTATTTTTGCGCACAGGAAATTTTACTCGTTTGCACATCGTCATAAAAAACAATTTTCGTACCACGAATTAGGGACAGGCATTTTTATCTGCATACTTATAGGATACCTAATCTGTGCTAATACTTCAAAAGTAACCTTTTTCCAAAGCCTACCATGACTTCACTGAAGCGTCGTTTCTTGTTCGCTGTCATTGGCATTTTAATTATTAGATATTAAAACATCTGACATTATGGTATTCTTAAAAATACTATACTGTAATAAATTAGTCGTTTTTATTTTATGCTTTATTAGAATGGTCATAATCAAGCGTTTTCGTTTTTATTATATTTTTGCTAGGATCTTCTGTTTGAACAAATATATCCTGATTGGTTTTTTTCTGGCTTTTTAAGCATTTATTCTGCTTTTCTGTGAGCTAAAATTACACATATTATTGCTCTTAATTTTTTTGAAGAAACAAGCAATATTTGTGAAATTGTAAAACAGCGCCCCTTAGCGTCTTAAATGCATATTGTTAGTTTTTGTGTGGTATAATATAGAGTAAGGAACGCTGTTTTTAAACCAGCCCCAGTTTGTTAGATTCCGACTATCCAGTTCGGAGTTATTAACATTTAAATTAAAACAGATCTAACCTTCCCCCAGCACTTCATTTGGTTCAAACAGAAAAAAACCAAAATTTACTTAAGTTTATAGCGCCATTATTTATAGTACCCCTTATTCCCTTATCTAGGCAAAATTTATGGTGGGTTCATACAGCCAAATAAAATAAAATAAGAATAAAATAAAATAAAATAAGAAAGTTGGTTATATGGGATACCGTACATGCGTTCATACAGCCAAATAAAATAACAAATAAAATAAAAAGTCTTTATCTTTTAACTTCTTGTTTTATTTTATGTGTTATTTTATTTTAAACGGCTTTGCGGACGCTTAATTCTAACCTACAAATATTTTCAGTTTGGATTTAATTTATTTTATAATTTCACATAAGTAAAATATATAATATAGTAGGCAACGAACAAATAAATATACTATAAATAGTAAAATTACTATAAACAATCGTAAAAGTTAACTTTTATCCAGCCTCATCGTACTGCGCATGAGCAAATATATATTTCTTATTTTATTTTATTTGCCTGTATGAACGCACACAAATAAGAATTCCTTATTTCTTATTTTATTTTATTCTTATTTTATTTTATTTGGCTGTATGAACCCACCTTTAGTAAAAAAATAATTTTCTTATTTCCCACAGCAGTTGCACCCTCTAGCGGCAATTCTACAAATTTGAAAATAATTTCCAGCAATTTCTCGTGACTACTTTAATTTCTCTTCCCGCAGGCCTTACGGCTAGTACTTTCCGAGGGATAGACGAGATCTATTGGTAGTGAAACTTTGCACTTTGTCCGGCAATTTTTTTAATTTAAATATTTAAAAATTTTCATAGTGAATCAAGTTTTTAATTTTTTAACTTAAATTGGAAATCGATTTAAGGGGAAGTACCAATTAGAGTTCAACCAAGACCTTCTATCGATGAACACGAGGATGTTTTTGGAACTCCCCCGCTTTCTCGTTCTGCATCTCAATCAGAAAAACACGAATCTAGTAGCTCTTGTTTTGGCAAAAGGTTAGGTTCTCTGAAGCGGAGCCAGCATAAAGATGAACATTCCGAGGGCAAACTTTTAAATTACCCTAGAGCCATAAAAGGATTAGAAAGCAAATCTAACCGAAGTTTACCTCGGGCCTTGAAAATCCAGGAAGGGCCAAGGTATATTCTGTTTTTTAAATTTAAAGTATGATACATTTTATTAATGGTTTCAGGGACTGTGATGAATACACCATTTCGCATTTACATTATTCTTCAGATAAAAATTTGTCTAGAAAAAAAATCATACGAGAGATGATTTATTGTCCTGAAACAGTAAACGAAAGCCAGTTTGCTCAAAATCGGATTTTGGATGATACCAAAGTCAAGAAACGCCGAAAAAGAGTGGGAAATTAAAGAGACAAACTAGTTTTTGGTTCCGCAGAAAAGAAGTCATCTAGGTCACTTCCAGGGTTTACTAACAGGGTTGGAGACTCTTCGCGGTAGATTCAGTTTAAATCTCCAGATTATTTTTTTTATGAATAATTTCTTTTTTAATTTTTTAGAGCAAAGCTGAAATCTAAAGCAGTATATCCCAATATCCTTGCCTTTAGGTCCAGAGAGAAACAAATCCACTCCAAAGCTGGCCTTTTGAATTGAATATTGATGACAAACAAAGCAAGAGCACTGGTAAACTTTCAAAAATCTTCAGTGGCAAGGCGGAAAAGAAAGAAAAAACTTTCTTGGGCTCACCTAAACTACATCGAGCCATTTTTGGCAGGTCCAGTGGTGCTAAAGAGGGGGCTTGGACTCCATCTAGCTCACAGGTAGGAGGTTTAATTGATAGTTGTTTTAGAGACATTAGTTGCTCGCTCATTATCAGCTACCATCATTTGTATCAAATTTAAAACAAAAAACATCTCCCTTTAGAACATTTTTTGTAATGGCAATGATTGGAAATAAAAGATATATATCGTTTGTTCGCACAGCTTATAATATAGGTTGTGCGAACAAGCACTAGAGGCGCTGCTAGTCATTAAAAATATTAATTTGTTTTTTTTTAAATATGTCAATATTTTTATTTCGTTGTGTTTTGTGAATATTCGGTGTGTGATTTTGGTAATTTCCTCTTTAATTACTGGTGTATTTGTACTTATTTTACCAAGTGAATTTTATTTTAATTATTCATATTTAATTGCAATGACTTCCTAATTGCGACAACAAAAATGGCAGTTTTTTTCGTTTTCCAAATCCCCAGAAAGATTCGAATTGTTTTGTACTTTTTTTTCAATTTATAGATATGTAAAATACAAAATTTATAATAACATCAATAATTGTTTTATTTTTATAAACGTTCGATCGTGTATTGATATAAACATTTTTTTATTGTGACAAAATAGGTATATTAAAATTAAATTATATGTTATACAGGGTCGCTGATATGTATGGGAACGGTCGATTATTAGGTAAAATATAAGAGGTGCCGCAAAAAGTTAAATATAAAAGTTATAGAGTTTTTAAGTATCTATTAGCGGGTTATAAATTTAAGTATAGAGGGTCGGTCATAAAGTCGTGGCATATCAGTTTCATTTTTTTTCAATGGAACCCCCTGTATATTATTGCATATTTCGGTTCTTCCTTCAATTCTAAGCAAAAATCGCATACAATGTACCTCAAACCAACTTTTTCCGAGTTCCTGAAGACGCGGAGCACGTGTTCCTTTGTGTGCCCACGTCTCAACTTAATGCGTAGTCATCTGGAGGTTGTCCTCGAACAGGCAATTCAACCAGAGACACTAATTGATGCGATGCTTTCTCCGGAGGCATCCTGTAACGCGACCAATACTTTAATTAAATTATTAACATAATACACAACGAAAGTGCTTCAACACCTGCGTTCTATAGAGAGAAAACGAGCCAGCAACAAGAACGGTTACAGGAAGAGAAGATTGACTTCAATTAATGGAAGGCAAGTGCAATTGCTAGATCCTCTCCCTGCGAAGTAATGCCTAACGGCGGTTTCCGCGGGGGCTGCAGAGGCCGGAAAAAGAGGAGGTTTTTAGTCGGTATTGAAACCTGAGTCCGACATAACATGCCAATCATCTGGCTCTGAGATACGCAAATGTATTTTCCTACCCCTATAAAAAATCTCTGCCATACACATACTCAGTAACATACGTATGTCGCGAAAAATAGCTTATTATCATTAAGGAGGCGTATCTTAGAGTTATCGTTGGGGGGGGGATGCAATATTTGTTTTGCCTATTCATATTTTCTTTTTGGTTACAGCAATCAATTTCAATGTCGCAAAGTTCAACGTCACTGGATAAATCCCCACCCATGTTGCCACAACAGCACTCTGCATCAATTAGGCCTCACGCCGATTACCCAGGTCTAGAATACCCGCCGGTATTCCAACCCGAGACGTATTCTCTTTCGGCCGATCCGCAAACCAGTTTAAATATTTTTAAGGAACAAACAAAAAGCGACGACACAGACAACGACAGCACGTCGAGCTTGATTAGCTTTTGTTGGATATTGCCAATATGTAACAGCTAAGTACAATAATTAGAAATATATATTATTTTATATTAAGTTTTTTAATATATACACATGTTATGCCGATATAGTTAGAATTGCTGACTTTATATAGAATAATTTAAGGTTCCTAAATTTAGCAGGGTGTACTTTTTACGTCCTCATCTGCAAGTGGAAGAAATGTATCTATGAAATGGTTTTATACATGTTTGTATCTTAAAATAATTCTTGGTATTTCGCCCACTGTAAGAAAATTTACAAAAATAGTTATTTTTTTTACTAATAGGTAATACAAAAAATTTGCCGAAGTGACAAAAATTCTTAACGTTTCGGGAAATACACCTCTTCCTATCGTCGGAAACAGAAAAACAAGAGAGAAAAAATATATTTAAAATATCCAAATACAACTATTCAAAACAAGAGATATACTTCCCGAAACGTTAAGCATTTTTTCCCGTTAGAGCAAATTTGTTTTATTAGTAAACCACCGCTGACAAATTGGTCTCCGTTGGATTAACGCAGCGGTGTTTACAAAAAAAGAACTATTTTTATTTTTTTTTGTAGATTTTCTTACAGTGCAATGGGCGAAATACCCAGAGACTTTTTTTGGAGAGATGAATTCGCTACAGAGGTATAGATATTTTTAAATGTATCTATATTTAGTTATGTCACCTATAAAGAATCACACAATTTTTTTATGGATTGATAAAAAGTCAATGCTTATTAAAAAAACTCCTGTTAATTATGCCTACTTGATCATTTTTAATTAACATTGCGGCATTATTTTATGAAAATGTTTTCTCAGCAATTTTTTCTCTTTTTCGTATACACAATAAGGTATATTTTTATAAATTGACTTTATTCTTTACAGACATTTCATTCTTTTTGCTAAACTTAGTACCTTTATAGGTAATTATTTTATGAAGAACTCTATTTTCTGAATAGTTATTTAAATTAGATCATCAATTTTGAGGAGGTAATAATAATGCATTGTATACTATTTACTATTTCTGATATAAATATTTAGTCTGAATTTAACCACTTTAAAGTTATTCTTGGAGACTTAAATGAAATTAAATATAAAAGAATGTAAATTATATGAGTAATAATTATCTTATAATCAATTTCCTATATTTAAAATTAAATTCATGTAATATATCTCTATAGGTCATACCAAATAAGCTTTTAGTTACGTGATTAAACTACTTTTAATAATAAATAGGTTCTTTTAATCAAAATATTTTAGGAAACAAAAATGAATTAATTAAAAACATATAAACAGTTATTATTTACATCAACGAAACTCGCCTCCTTAACAGGAGAAAGTTTTATAAAGGGTTGTTATTATTGCCGCCTTCCTATTAGATATATTTTAATATTGATGCGATGAGTTTTTTGCATCTTGCAAACATCTTGTACAATTCGCAATACAAGCTTTTCTAAAAAGAACAATTTTCAACCGCAAGGTCTGCTAGTACAAAATTTTAAGCATAAAATATCACGACAGAATTCGCTTTAAGCAACAAATCGTAATACAAAACTAAAATGTCAAAACTAGTCGAAATATCAGTAAGTAAATATGACAACTTGACATTTTTTACAGCAGAGCTGCCACTTGAATCGTTAGCGTAAGATTCTCATTTTCAGCCCGGCCGGCGCGCCGAATATATCGATGGTTGGTAACAATGAATTTAATTATCGCGCACTTGATGACGTAACTAAAAGTTTATTTGGTATCGATAGTATATAACTGCTATTTTATTATTTTTTTTATTTTCAATATTAAGTAAGAATGACATTAAAGTTTTTGTAAAATATAGAAAATTGGTCATGGTAAATAATTAATTAGCAAGCAGAAGCGCATGAAAAGGAGAGGTAATGGGGGTAATTATTCCTCTTAGGATGAACTACTTCCATTACCCCTCTCAGTTTCAATCTCTAGATGCGCCACTGTTTGCGAGTGGCATTTCTTGTGATCTTTATAAGTAAAACTTTTTACAATAAATAGATAAATTTTGTTCAGTGAATACATATTGATTAATTGTATTATAAATGAAGAGTACACGTGAAAAACGACGCCTGTCCAAAACCAATAAATGTTTAGGAAATCGTTTTTTAATTTAATTTACGCATATACTTAAATTGTTTTTCCCGAGTATGTGGTATTTTTAAATGCTTGTTTCTATTATTCCAGTTTATTTAGGTACCAAAAGGTGTAGCTTTTTAAGACGGAAAATATTATGCATTAAAACCAAATGAGCGAAAACCGGACTGTCATAGTTTTCCCGTGTGGTTTTCAATTGTTTTGCATCACAAATTCTGTAATTTTTTTCTCAGTTTACTGAATTTCATTTCTGACTGAACAAAAATTTATGTTAACTTTTGGACTGACATAAATCAAAATTAGGTAAAGCCCCATACTCACTATGCGCCGATGTGTCGATTTGATATGCGTATTTACACGCATAGTGATTATTATCTGGTCCGTCGATGCGATTTGTGAGTTCCTTCGAAAATTTGTTCATTGTGTTCTTGATATTTCTTTTGACGGTTCGCACAAAAATCGATATGCCGCCGAACCGCCGCACAATCCATCGCTTCGACGCATTGACGCACGAAATCGACGCATTAACGAACCGCATTAGCGCATAGTGAATATGGGACTTAAGCGTGTAAGTAAATATTATTGATAATTATAAATTTTGTTAAGCAGAGACGCAGTTAACATGTAACGCTTAAAGCCTGATATTCATGCATCCGTTATCCGTTGATACGATGGTCCGACGGCGCTTGATTGGTCATAGCGTTTTCGCGCCACTTTATATCCGTAAATTACTCACGTCCACGGAGAAAGATCGTACCATAACGTTTTGACTTTTGACACTTTTTTGACAATAATTGAATCATTAACATTAATTAAAATTTTATGTACAGGAGCTAGCCGTCAGGAAAATGATTTATTGTAAGAAAGGTCTAGGTTCTTTTAATTTTATCTTTTTCTATGGCTCTGACCAAAGGCGGGCCGTCGGGTGTCGGTAGATACTGCGGGTTCACTATGCGCATCACTCTGTACAGGGTAGCCCCATTTTCGTGGTTTATTTTTGGGGGGCGATTTTCTTTCGTTTTTTTTTATTGAAGTAGAGATTACAATGATGCGATTTTCCAATTACTTTGCTACCCTTTTTTATGAAATAAATATTGCAATACGTTTGTCTCGGCCTCCTTAGTTCGATACAGAGCGAATTTGTTGAAGCGCAGTAGTGAAACAGATGTTGAATCAGATATGGATGCCGCAGTAGTGAACAACACGGATTATCGGCAGCATTTACGGTCCGCATCTATTCAAGGGGAGCATACAAGATTTTGACAGACAGTTTTTTCTTAAAATTCTCTTTCCGAGAAGTATCTTAGCTATTTAAGTAAACACGAAATCGTTATGGAATTCATATAAAATGGCACCAACTCCAAGCAAATCGTACATCCGATGACAGAGGCCATGACAATGATAATTTAAAACTGCCGTAATTTTCTAACCAATCGAATCATTCACAAATTAACCAATTAAAATTTAATATGTATGTCGGATAACGGATGCTTGAAAATCAAGCTTAACCCTTAGGGTTAACTCTTAATTAGGTTTGTATAATATCGTTTATTATATTTTTCTATAATCTTTTGTCAACAACTAGTTAACATTCCTTGGATTATTCTTTATATATTTAAAAAAAACTATGTTTTTTTTAATGTTAATAGCATGAGAAAAATTAAGACTGGAAAACATATGGAAGAAGGATTAGAAACGACGTTCTACATAATCGTGATAGTTGAATTATATTTTTGATTAGGGCGGCGTGACAGGACTATTGGATATTGTATATTTGTTTAATTTAGAAATTTTAGTATAGATTTATTACTTATAAACATTTTGGGAGATATTTGGGTTTCAGTGCGCCCGAAGTTAGCAATATTGGACTATAGTATTTTTGTGTCTATTTAAGCTTAATTTTTAATTTATTGTTATCGTGTCTTTGTCTATACAGAAACGATTTGTAGTAATAAATCTTGTATTTATTTATACATAAAAAAAAAAAATTTAGATTTTTTTTTTTTCTACAATTGTTTTTTGTATTTTACCTAAATTGTTATTGCAGTATTAGAACTTTTCTTCACGTTGGATTTAGGTAAATTTAGGTACTTCGAAAAAATGTTTCTATTGCTTTTTATAGTTTATTGTGTGATAGTGCCAAACTAGACAATAAATATAAAACGTATACTATAATTAATGATTGTATTTTTTATATAGGTTTATTAAAGTTGAATCTTCTCTCTTTCCCTTC